>NC_057729.1:56490133-56498288 GCF_004010195.1 Chiloscyllium plagiosum | reverse complement strand
GGTCAGAGAGGAAGGTGGGGGAAGGTAGCAAAGAGTACATTAGGTGAATGGAGGTGATAGGTCAGAGAGGAGGATGGGGGAAGGTAAAAACCAGGACTGCAGATGCTGGAAACCAGAGTCTAGATTAGAGTGGTGCTGGAAAAGCACAGCAGGTCAGGCAGCATCCAAGGAGGGAAGGTAGCAAAGAGTACAATAGGTGAATGGGGGTGGATAGGTCAGAGGGGAGGGTGGAGTGGATAGGTGGGAAGGGAGATTGGCAGGTAGGACAGGTCATGAGGACAGTGCAGAGCTGGAAGGTTGGAACTGGGGTAAGGTGGGGGAGGGATGTCCCTTGTTGCCTTTAAACTCAGTGGGTTGCCAGGCCATTCAGAGGGAAGTTGAGAGTCAACTAAATTGCTGTGGATCTGGAGTCACAAGTAGACCAGACCAGGCGAAGATGGCAGATTTCCTTCCCTGAAGAGAACCAGATGGGTTTATGACAACCAACAATGGTTTCACGGTCATCAGTAGATTCTTAATTCCAGGTTATTATTGAATCAAATTCCACCATCTGCCATGATAATACTTGAACCGAGGCCCCCAGAACATTAGTTGAGCTTCTGGATTAATAGTCTCGCGATAATACTATAAATAATAGTACTAAGCCATTAGCTTCCCTCAGGCAGATCCAGTTAAATTTCTGAACAACAGTAGCTCCCAGAATGTTGATGCCAGGGGATTCAATGATGACAGAGTCATTAAATGTCCGGTGCAAATGGTTTTATTCTCTCGTCTTCCTGCCTGCAGTCCTGGTCATTTGTCTATATTTAGTTTAAAATGCTGTACATGATCAAGTTCTGTAGAACAGCACATTTAAAAGTCCCGCACTATATGCTGGGATATGGACTTAATTTTGGGACAGAAGTGCAAAGTGTCACTGGAGGAAGAGTCATTGTTCTGCCAGAGTACATGGAGGGACTGGAACTGCGTTAAAAATTCCACAGAATGCATGTTAACTATAGATACAATCTGCATTGTAAGGAGCGAGGCACCGTGAGTGCCATTTACTCTATTGATCTAAATTGATTTATAGTTTATTATGTGAACTGCCTAAAGTTGAATTGTATTGTCATGCATCTTTACAAATTTTATTAATAAAGTACACTTCAGGGAAAAAAAATTGTTGTTGAGCAGTGGTGGAATATACCAGCTCTTCTTTTTTGAAAATAAGCACAGATGGGCAATTAAATGGCAGCAGAACAATTTGAATTAGGATGTTAGTCAGCACCATTGGGATGAACAGCCAGGGATCATCATGCTGATGTCCAAGATGTAAACCATCAGCACGTTAAAGTTTCAATTTATTCCTATGTGAACTCCAAAGATCAAACTCATACAACCTTCTGTCTTTTATTCTCTACCTTTTAATAAAAGCTATGAGTCACAAACATTGAACGTTTAATTTGATTTGCTCCGAAACAACTTCCAACATCCTCTCATAGTTCTACAAAAATGGATTACAATCAATGGAATTAACGATGCAGCCCAGAAGGAGCCTATACTAATGACAGCCTTTTTCTCACCACGAGTTTGATACTTTAATTTTAAAGTCTCACATGGCTTCATTTCTCAAATGGTCAAATGTTCTCCATTTTAAGAAACTAAACATTGTGAAAAGTAGCTGCCTGTTCTTTTTCCTGGGCAAACTTTCTATTCAACATCCAATACTGACCAGGGGGCACTCTTCAAAGAAAATCACATCAGAAATCCCACAGATGAAGCCTCTATATGAGCAAATGTACACTCTGAGCTATTTTCCAATAAAGGGATGGTTGCATAATTAGCTGGTACTGTAACTGGAATTTCATTTCAGTCAGACCATTAACCAAAGTGTCTCATTAATATTTTATCTCTTTCCTGCTTTATGCGCTTTAGACCACAGACTGATGAGACAACCTGATGATCTGTTTCTTGACCACTCCCTGGGCAAGTTTGAAACCACTACCCCAGATGTGGCATATAACCTCTGTGTATGTTAGAATGCCACCGTGTTCAATTGAGGTATTAAAAGAGGCATTCAATAGTTTTTTGGATAAATGTAACATGCAAGTGTAGGGGAAAGAAGCAGGAGATTGGCACAAGGTAATGTTGCACATTTGCTCAATGCTGGCGAGTAGCTTATGTTACTCCTCTGTTCAAGGAGGGAAATAGGGATAATCCAGGGAACTATAGACAGGTGAGTCTCACTTTGGGGGTTAGGAAGCTATTGGAGAGAATTCTTAGGGATAGGATTGACCCAAATTTGGAAAAGCATGAATTAATTAGGGGCAGTCAGCATGGCTTTGGGCAGAGAAAGTCATGTCTTAGTAACTTGATTGAATTTTTCAAGGAGCTGATGAAGAAGATCGATGATGGTAGAGCCGTGGATGTGTCTACATGGATTTTAGTAAGGCTTTTGACAAGGTCCATCATGGTTGGTTCATCCAGATGATCAAGATGAATGGGATCCACATGATTTGGCTGTGTGAATTCAGAACTGGCTTGCTCATAGGGGCTAAGGGTAATGGTAGAAGGGTGTTTTTCTGGCTGGACGTCTGTGACGATGGGGGGGGGGGGTTCCACAGGGATCTGTACTGGGATCTCTGCTGTTTGTGATATATCTCTAAATGACTTGGATGAAAATGTAGATGGATGGGTTAGTAGGTTTGCAGATGACACAAAGATCGGTAGAGTTGTGAATAGTGTAGAAGGTTCTCAAAGGATACAGTGGGATATAGATCAGTTGCAGAAGGTGCCAAGAGGGGAGGGTGGGTTGTTGGGGGGCATGGACCTGACCAGGGAGTCATGGAGGGAATGGTCTTTGCAGAAAGCAGAAAGGGGTGGGGAGGGAAATATATACCTGGTATGCAAAGGTTGGTAGGGTGGAAGGTGAGCACCAGGGGCGTTCTGTCCTTGTTACGGTTGGAGGGGTGGGGTCTGAGGGCGGAGTTGCGGGAAGTGGATGAGATGCGTTGGAGGGCATCTTCAACCAAGTGGAAAGAGAAATTGCGGTCTTTAAAGAAGGAGGCCATCTGGTGTGTTCTGTGGTGGAACTGGTCCTCCTGGGAGCAGATACGGCGGAGGTGGAGGAACTGGGAATATGGGATAGCACTTTTGCAGGAGGGAGGTCCACGCCCCCAACAAACCACCCTCCCTTCCTGGCACCTTCCCCTGCCACCACCAGAATTGTAAAACCTGCGCCCACACCTCCCCCCTCACCTCCATCCAAGGCCTCAAAGGAGCCTTCCACATCCATCCAAGTTTCATCTGCACATCCACCAATATCATTTATTGTATCCGTTGCTCCTGATGCGGTCTCCTCTATATTGGGGAGACTGGACGTCTTCTTGCAGAGCGCTTTAGGAAACATCTCCGGACACCCACATCAATCAACCCCACTGCCCCGTGGCCGAACATTTCAACTCCCCCTCCCACTCTGCCGAGGACATGCAGGTCCTGAGCCTCCTCCACCACCATTCCCTCACCACCCGACGCCTGGAGGGAGAACGTCTCATCTTCCGCCTTGGAACACTTCAACTCCAGGGTATCAATATGGACTTCACCAGTTTCCTCATTTCCTCTCTGACCTATTACCTTCATCCCCACCCCCATCCACCTACTGTACTCTTTGCTACCTTCACCCCAGCCCCACCCCCTCCTATTTATCTCTCCACCCTGGAGGCTCCCTCCCTTCAGTCCTAATGAAGGGCTTTTGCCCAAAACATCGATTTCCCTGTTCCTGTGCTGTACTGGTCTGTGTACTATGTTCTCTGTTCTATTTTGAAGAGTCAATGTAGGAATAGTGGATTGAACAGCCTACTTCTGCATCAGCTCCTGTGGCGATCAAATGTATTCACTGAGCTGACAACAAACATTTATGTTGTTTATTCCATGAATATTTTACATGGTAAATAACATGGCTGCATTAAAACCATAACAGAATATTCATGACACAGAAATTACAACATGAAACAGGTGGTTCAGCCAAACAAAGTTCATGCTGGTATTTATTCTCACCTTCAGAAATATTGCCAACAGCTTTGATTTCCATTATTTATTAAGCCACAATTATTTAATCCCCAATGCAAAAGCAATAGGATGATAAATTATGCATATCTGATATCAATATGTAAATATGTTTTCTTAAAAGCATTAATAAAATGCACTTCAAATATTACCACTTCATATTATGGTTACCCTGTGTAATTATAATTTACATGAGGGCAGCTCTGATTACCAATTTCAAGTGAGTTCTTCAACCAAGAAACACAAGGACCACTCAACTCGGAACAGAAAGAAAAAGCATATTGTGCATGTGAATGATGACACAAAGGCAGGTCGAGGAAAAGATGTGTTATGGAAGCGGCAAGGCTGCGGAAGAACCTGGGCAGGCTTGGAGAGTGGGAAAAGAAGAAACAGATGGAATACAATATGTGAAAGTGTGAGCTTATGCACTTTCTTAGGAAGAATAGAGGCAGAGGCTATTTTCTAAGTAGGGAAAGGCTTTGGAAATCTGTAGCCCAAGGGCATTTAGGAGTCCTAGTTCAGGGTTCCCTCAGGCTAACATACAGGTTCCATTGACAGTTAGGAATGTAAATGCAATGTTAACATTCATTTCAAGAGGACCAGAATATAAGAACAGGGATGTACTGCTGATGCTGTATAAAGCTCTGGTCAGACTGCATTTGGAATATTGTGAGCAGTTTTGGGCCCTGAATCTAAGGAAGGATGTGCTGTCATTGGAGGGGTCCAGTGGACGTTTACAAGAATGATCCCAGAGATGAAGGGCCTGTCATATGAGGAGCAGTTGAGGATTCTACATCTGTACTTGTTGAGTTCAGAAGGATAAAGGGGGAATCTCATTGAAACTTACAGAATTAGATTAATCAAAAAGCCCAATCAAACTCAAATTAAAATATTGGAACAAATTAATCAAAGCAACCAAAAACAGACCCTGAAGGTCTAATATTCCACAAAGAATGGACTTCTAACATTCTGCCAATATGGATGGAAATGCCTGGGTTTAATTTACAAAGAAAACTTGGTTGCGTCCAAAGAGTACGATCTGAATCTACATTTGGGATATATAAAAATACTGAAATCTAAATATTAAAGAATTCAAGTACAATTCAGACACACAAACTCAAAACAGAAAATTATTTTTTCTGCATGGTTTAACGCAATGAGAGTTCTTCTATAAAATTGTTCCAAGACCAAATAATTTAACGAATACAGCTACAAAACTGATCAATTACATTCAAGTAGAAGAATTAAACACTAGGCAATTTGTAATTCTGCTTGAAAAATCTGAACCCCACCTTACAGATGGTTTCCCAATGCAATTTGGCTTAGTTTGAGTAAAGCATTGGTAAGTGTGAGCATTAAGGATGGCGACTGGTGTTTTTGAAAATGAAAGATAATGATTCAGATTTTCCACATTTGATCAAAATGGATTGACTTTCTCATCTTAAATTTACTATTGATATTGTGGGCAGGTGAACAAGCTGAATTTAAAACTGGTGTTTTGCTTATAATTTGTATTTCATTAATTTATCACCAAACTTAATCCTTTTCTATTGTGAAATAAAAATCAAGCCCTTCAGTCAATTTCCTATTTTACAATGGATTGCTGTTTGCAATAAAAAATAGTGAAAATGTTTGTTATCACAAGTTGACTTGCAAACTGACTCTTCTGGTCAATTTGAGGATTTTAGAATTATAGAATTAGAATTTTCTGTGATATGCTCATTATTCACATTTAATGTTGGCTGTGCTCAGTGCGACCCCTAACTGAAGTTCATTACTTAAGGAATAAGAGCAGGAAAACAAGATTCAGCTCCTCAACAATGCCCCCACATTCTATGGCTAATCTGTCCTCAGCTTCAGCTCTTCTTTCATGCCTGCTCCTCATAGCCCTCAACTCGATATTTCACAAATTTAGCAACCTCCCCTTTAAATACTTACAGTGATCTTGATTTGGAGGTGCTAGTGTTGGACTTGCGCTGCTCCTTCATCAGGTCGTTGTGGAGTATAAGACTGTAGGACACAGAATTTATAGCAACCATAGACCTGGATTGTTAAATCTCTCATCTTTTAGAAAGGGCATGGTGGTTTCAGTTCTTTCATATGTAAATTCTAGAACTTTCTTAAAGTTACATTCACAAGTGAACTTTAACAATAGGTGCCATGTTGACCCAGATAATGCACTGAAGGTGTGAGGTGCCCTGTGTGAGGCTGACTGTGCCACAATGATCAGACTGATTCTAAACTAAAAAACAGATTTACAGAATCTTACATGGATTCATGCAGTTTTTAAGCAAAAGAAAATGTAACTCTGTAAGCACAAATTCATCCCACAAACATATATGTGTGTGTATGCATGTGGGTGTGTGTGCGGGGAGGGGATATGAGTGAATGTGAGAGAACGTGTATATGTGTATGTGTGCGAGTGTGAGTGTAAAGGGGTATAAGTGTGTGAGAGGTTGCTTGTGTGAGTGTGGGAGTGTATGCGCGAGTATATGAGAGAGGGTCTGCATGAACGTATGGGTCTGTGTGTGTGTGTGTTTAGTGCAGTGAAATCACCTGTAGAGTGACATGAACCCAAGGGCCCATTTGTAGCCATTCCCAGGGGTACTGCACTTGGCTATCAGCCTCTGCTCGGCCACTCTGCATTGTTGCCTATCCCGAAGTCTGCCTTGGAGGATGGTCACCTGAAGGTCCGAGGCCGAATGTCCTAGACCGCTGAAGTGTTCCAGCACTGGCAGGGAACATTCGTGTCTATTGATAGTTGTGCAGTGTCCATTCATCCGTTGCCGTAGCCTCTGTTTGGTCTCACCAATGCACCATGCCTCAGGGCATCCTTGCCTGCAACATATAAGATAGATAACATTGGCTGAATCACACGAGTACCTGCCACGTACTTGGTGGAAGGAGTCCCCACATGTAATGATGCTATAACACCATTACACGTGGGGACACCGCCCACCATGTTCATGGCAGGTACTCATGTGCTTTGGCCAACATTGTCAATCTTATAAACTGCAGGCAAGGATCCCCTGAGGCATGGTACATTGGTGAGACCAAAAAGAGGCTACATTAATGAATGAATGGACACCGCACAACAATCAACTGACAGGAGTGTTCCATTCCAGTCAGAGAACACTTCAGCGGTCTGGAACATTTGACCTCGGACCTTCGGGTGACCATCCTCCAAGGCAGACTTCTGGACAGGCAAAAATGCAGAATGGCTGAGCAGAGGCTAATAGCCAAGTTCGGTACCCATGGGGATGGCTTCAACCAGGACCTTAGGTTCATGTCACACTACAGGTGATCCCACTGCACTATACACACACACACACACACACAGAGATACACTCACAGACACATTCACAAACATACACACACCCACACAGACCCCTCTCATACACAAGCTCTCTCTCATTTGCTCACACATATACTCCCACTCGCACCCTCTCACAGGACTTATACCCCCTTACACTCGCACTCACACACATACTCTCTCACAGACACTTATACACCCCCTCCCCCCTGCACACACACCCATCCACATGCAAACCCATACATATAAGTTTGTGGGGTGAATTTGGACTTGCAGAATTACATTTTATTTTGCTCAAAAAACTGCATGAATCCATGTAAGACTCTGCAAATCTCTTTTTTAGATTAGAATAGCCTGAATATTGGGGCACAAACAGCCTCACACAGGGCACCTCATACCTTCAATGCATTATCTGAGCTGACTTGGCACCTATTGTTAAATGCCATCCCGTATTCCCAATTCCTCCACCTCCGCCATACATTCTGGATCAGTGGTGCTGGAAGAGCACAGCAATTCAGGCAGCATCCGAGGACAGGCAAAATCGACATTTCGGGCAAAAGCCCCTCATCAGGAATTTTTACCTCGTTTTTACCTATTGTTAAATGCCATTCTGTATTCCCAATTCCTCCACCTCCGCCATACCTGCTCCCAGGAGGACCAGTTCCACCACAGAACACACCAGATGGCCTCCTTCTTTAGAGACCGCAATTTCCCTTCCCACGTGGTTAAAGATGCCCTGCAACGCATCTCGTCCACATCCCGCACCTCCACCCTCAGACCCCACCCCTCCAACCGTAA
>NC_057729.1:56469336-56489663 GCF_004010195.1 Chiloscyllium plagiosum | reverse complement strand
TATCTCTCCACGCTTCAGGCTCTCTGATTTTATTCCCGATAAAGGCTTTTGCCCAAAACGTCGATTTTACTGCTCCTCGGATGCTGCCTGAACTGCTGTGCTCTTCCAGCACCACTAATCCAGAATCTGGTTTCCAGCATCTGCAGTCATTGATTTTACCTATTGTTAAAGTTCACTTTAGAATGTAACTTTAAGAAATCCTGGAATTTACATATGAAAGAACTGAAACCAACATGCCCATTCTAAAAGATGTCAAACTTAACAACAATCTGTGTCTTTTTCAATATATATTTTAAGTTACATCACACTGTAAACTTTTGCTATAAATTCTGTGTCCTACGATCTTATACTCCACAACAATCTGAGGAAGGAGCAGTGCTTTGAAAGCTAGTGCTTCCAAATAAACCTGTTGGACTATAACCTGATATAGTGTGATTTTTAACTTTCAGTAATCTGGTCTCCACAACTTCCTCAGGTAGAGAATCCAGACATTCACTATTCTCTGAGAGAAGAAATATTGTCACAGTTTGGTTTTAAATGATTGTCCTCTTATTTTGTAACTATGTCCCCTAGTTTGAGACTCCCCACTAGTACAAATATCTTCTCAACATCCACCCTGTCAAGCCCCCTTAAAATATTGAATGCTTCAATAAGAATACCCTTCACTCTTTGAAACTCTAATGCAGGGAGGAGGAAGTGAGGACTGCAGATGCTAGAGAGTCAGAGTCAAAACATGCATTGCTGGAAAAAACACAGCAGGTCAGGCAGCATCCGAGGAGTAGGAGAATCAATGTTTTGGCATAAGCCCTTCATCAGGAATTCATCATCAGATAGAAACAGATAGAAGACTTAACCTGCTTAACTGTCCTGTTTTGCTCCATGAAATAGAGCCCATTTCCCCACACCAATCTTTGAGCCACACATTTATATCTCTAGTCTTATCTACCCTTTACCATTTGCACATGTCTCAGATAGTAATTGAGAGATTATCACCTTTGTGGTTCTGCGTTTTAATTTAGCTTGAGGTACTCACAACCCATCAACAGAACCTCTTTCCTACTCCTACCGATGTCATTGGTACTAACCTGGACAGTGACAGCTGGATCCCTCTCTGTCGCTACAACTTCCTCTCCAGCATAGATGATGCCTATCTAATCTAAAAACCATTGCAACATGACTTGGCAATTTTTACAGTAAGCCCCAACTGATGAAGTCAAATATACCACATCCCTGCTTGGCCATCTTATCCACTTGTGTTGCCACTTTCAGGGAACTGTAGACTTGTACACCTAGATCCCTCTGCATGTTAATACTTCTAAGGGGTCTTCCATTTACTGTACAATATCCACCTCATTAGACCTTCCAAGATACATCACTTCACATTTGTCTGGATTAAATTCTACCTGCCATTTTTCAGCCCAAGTCCCCAGCCTACCTTTATCCTGCTGTATCTTCTGGCAATCCTCCTCCCTATCCATAGCTCACCCAAACTTTGTGTCAACCACAATCTTACAAGTCAGACCACCTGCATTCTCCTCCAACACACTTACATATATTGCAAACAGCAGAGGCACCCAGCATTGATCCCTGCAGTCAGAGATCTCCAGTCAGGGACAAACACCCTTCCACTGCTATTCTCTGGAATTAAGAATACATGAGAGCAGAGCTGGCTGAAGTGAACTGAAGCCAATAGAAATATAATGGCAGACATTTAAACATAAGTTTCAGAATATACATCATAAGAAAGAAATGTTCCCAGGTGGAGGGCTCATCATCTGTGGTAAACCAAGAAAATAAAATAGTATCCAACTTAAAGAAAAAGCATGTAATTATTACAAAGATTGGTAGAATCAAAACAGAAATTGCTGGAAAAGCTCAGCAAAACTGGCATAATCTGTGAAGAGAAATCAGAGTTAATGTTTCATGTTAAGTCACCCTTCCTCAGCATGGTTATTTGACATTGTTCTTCACTGTAGAGGTTGCATAATAGATAATACCCTTGTGAAGCACCTTGGGACATCTCATTGCCATGTAACATAAGTTGTTGTTGTAGCTTGGATATGTTTTACCCAAACAGCAGTAGTGCTTATTTCTCGCCAGCACCCATGTCATCTGCGTGCAGGTGTAGGACACAGTGAAGAAATGAGTGCAGAAAACTTTATTCATATTCTACCACCAGGAAGAAAGGAAACACCAAAGTGGCCAGCGACAAGCAGTGCCCTTCTCCTGGTTATCTTTTTAAATTTTATTTTAAAAGAACCATTTATTAACTTTCCAAAAACTGTTCATTTAGAAACATCTTGCATTTGTAAATAACACTCAAAATGGTATTGCAATATCAAAGAACAAACCAAATAGTTTAAGATTTTATTTACAAACCTTTTTAACTTACATCAAGATGGATACTTTAACCTTTCTGTAACAGGCAGTCATTTATAAACATGACTATCCAATTTTTTTTTTGGTCAGCCAGGGCTTTCCTGATTGGCCCAGGTTAATAACCCCAATCAATGACCTCATAGTCAACTTGGCTCCAATCACTACCCTCTCCAAAATGGTACCAAAGCTATCCAAAAGAATAGCACTGAGAACAGACTGCCCTTACTGAATCTATTCGCCACATTTTGGATTCCACTCTTGTGGGGCTGCAAGATTCAATTACAGTGGAGGTAGCTGATCACTTCAATGGCCACCTGCCTTTGGGAAGTGTTCTTAGGATTAAGGACTTCCCTCAATCCCTTTTCTGCAAAAATCATAGATGCCAGGTTAAGGGGCAAGATCTGGGATTCTCAACTTGCTCTGCCATTTTGGCATGGCAGAGAGGATCTCCACTGAAGCAAATAGTCAAATGCCTTGGACCTGACTTAGTTTGTGTGCACAATATTACAGGTTTACCTTGCAGTAACTAGGTCACACTGTATGTTCCAGTTTCAATATTTCTTAGGTACTGTGTTCATGAATTTCTTTCTAATTATTCACCTTGGACAAGGAGACTGATTTACTCTCAGGTACTTTTACAGATGTGTAAGAAGCTGTCCCCCAGTGGCAAGCCATTGAATTCTATTAAATTCACAGTGGGACAATCTTAAGGATTAACAGGACAGTAAAGGTATTTTTAGGTACGTATCCTACCCTCCATCATTAACCCTGAATTTCCCCAATTGAAAACAAATCTTATGTTTGTATGAGCTCCTAATTCATAGCAATAATCATGGGAACATAGAAACAATAAGTGTTTGCCCCATTCAACCTTTTTCACTATTCAACATAATCACATTTGCCCCATAAACCTTATTAAGAAAAACCTATCAAATTCAGATTTAAAATTAGCATTTGTAAAAGAGCATTCAAACTTGTACCATAAAAACTTGGAGTATAGAAGAGTTATAGAACTAATCCTTCATTCCCGAAAGATTTGGTTCTAATTTTTAACTTATGTCCCCTGCTCCTGGAATCTGCAACAGATTGTGCTTCATTCCTTAAATTGACATCAATGTTCCAGGCTGGTAAAGAGGCAGCAATCTCTTGTAAAGATTCCTTGGTGTCACATTCGGTCACTGGTAAGTCTCTATGAATAAGAAGAGAGGAGAAGGACAAGCCATTCTTTGCCAGGGTTGTTTGAGATAGACAGGGAGTCATGAAGGGAAAGTGAACTCATTACTTTATTGTGAATTCTCATATTTTTGTTACAAAGTCCACAAGAACAAAAACACATGGAAATTTATATGCCAGCATGTCAAGCCTTACTCCTGTGATCCTTCACTCAACTCAAAGGAGCATACTTATTCCCCAGATGTGGCCTAATTTTTGCCAGCTGTGCTTCATGACTGTCCAGTGTCTTCCCCTATACAGGCACCAACTTTATTGATTCAGGGAGGCAAGCTAGTGGGTTTCTTCCTGGGATTTTTCATCCTCTCCCCTCTGAATCTTGTGTGTAGACCCTTAAGCATTCAACTGTCTAACCAGCAATGGTTGGTATCTCATGGGCTTTCACCATCTGCCAGATTCAGGGGTCAGTTAGTTTTTATTCTTGTGAAATCTTACAGCAGGTGACAATTCAGCCATGATGCCTGTTACAACTCTTTGAAAAAGCTTCCTATTTAGTTCCACTCATAAGAATAAGAGGAAGTAAAGTTGGCCTGTTAAGACCATTAGATAAAGGAGCAGAAGTAGGTCATTTAGCCCAAGTCATTCATTGAGATCATGACTGATCAGATAACCCTCAACTCCATTCCTGCCTTATCCCCTGTTCTGCTGCTAATTAATCAGTTCAGCTCATCAAGCCTATCCCACCTTTCAAAATGGTCATAGCTGGTTGACCATTTCAATGTCTTTTTCCCATCCCATCTACATTAACACAGCATGTCACTGACCATAAGACATAGGAGCAGAAGAGATCATTCTTGAATCCATTTGCAATGTTGCTTCAATGTCCCCTTTCATATTGCAATGGGAAAGGGATTCTCCTCCACAATGCCATCCAATTACAGGCTCCGGCTCAGGGCCCAAATTCCTACTGTGGGCATATACAAGCCTCTGCTGTCCACATTGTAACTTGCACTGTCCAGTTCATCCATCATCCTTGTGTTCACTTACCTACAAAAGCTTATTTCTGGCTATCCATCAATTTTAAAACTCTGATCTTTGTTTTCAAATCACGCCACAGCTCACTTCCCCCATCTCTGAAACCTCCACCAAGTCCTCCAGCACATCAAGATATCTCTGTTTTCAGGTAGATATAAAAACAAAGGAACCAATGTTTCCAACTTTTATGAGACTATGCCAATAAATGGGGCAATTGTCCCATGTTTTGGGCTCTTTGTCTAAGGCAACGTATCAATCCAAACATGATTTTCATGCATGCACACTGTGCACTGACGCTTTCTATCTTGCATTAGCACAGCTCCAATTCCCTAGTTTCCTCCTGACCTCTGATTCAAACTCCCTCTGTCTCCTTTCCCTGTTCTGACCCTGGCTCCACCTTCAACTCCTAGACAGTAGCTCTCTCGCCACCTCCTACTATTTAGTAAAGTACACTCAGTCACCAGCATCACTGAATTCATCACATGCTATCTCATCTCCAAATGCAGTGATTCCTCAAATCCTCTCACCTCAGTCTCACCCTCTCATCTGTGTTTGGGACTGCCAGTCTCAGATTGGTTCCAATTCATCCAGATTCTTTTGAAATAGACCAAAGAAAATTGAGATACAGATGCAAGAGGTATATTTGATTGTTAGAGATACAGATATGGATAGAGAGAGAAATACAGATAGATACAAAGAATGATATAGAGCTACAAGATCAGCAATGGAGATAAACTAGGTGAACAGCGAGAGGAATAATAAAGAGATCATCTCTACTCACTCCTCACACTCTCCCTCAACCAAACCTATGGAAATGCCGGCACCTAAATGGCCCCAGGGTCATTCTAGAAGCCCACACCCATACTTCTACAGACTTGACACCATCCGCTGCCCTATGGTCTCACACTCATCTACCCACACACCCAACACAGTCAGGCCATTAACCATCACTGCCCTCTTTAGTCCTCAAGACAGCTCAGCCATTCAATATGATCATGGCTGATCATCCAACTCAGTACCCTGTTCCTCCTTTCTCCTCATATCCTTTGATCCCTTTAGCCCTAAAAAGTATCTAACTTCTTGAAAATTTTCAATGTTTCAGCCTCAACTCCTTTCGGTGGCAGAAATTTCCATGGGCTTGCATCTTTGGCTGAAGAAATTTCTCCTCATTTCAGTCCTAAGTAGCATACTCCTTAAGGCCCTGTTTCTGGAACCCATGGTTCCTCACATTGAAGTGTCCCTTATTTTGTTTCGCAGTAGATTTGATGCCATAGCAATATATGAAGAACAGAAAGGACGTTTACTTCAATGACATCATTCGAAAAACAGATTATCATTATCTAACTACTGTTTGTGGGAATTGACAGTTGTATCTCCTACATTACAACGATAACCTCTTTCACAGGTACTTAATTGGTTGTAAAGTGCTTTGTGATATCCGTCAGTTGTGAAAAGCACCATGTAAAAATGGTTCAATTGTGTCCTCTTCCAAGCCAACTTCTCCAGCTTCAACCAAGATGTGGAGGTGCCGTGGTTGGACCAGGGTGGACAAAGTTAAAAATCACACAACACCAGCTTATAGTCCAAAGGTTTATTTGGAAGTACAAACTTTTAGAGTGCTGCTCCTTTGTCTGGTAGCCAGTCACTGGTGACTGTGTGATTTTTAATCTTTTCAATCAAAACAATGTCCCTTTTGTAGGACATATCATTTGTATGTTGGATCCCAGATTCTCAAAGCAGTTGCTCCATGGTGAACTCAGTCATGGCAGAACACCCTTAGGTGGATAACAGTAACACTTAAGGGATATCTTTAAAGGATCTCTGAAGATGTCAAAACATTGTCTCAATTCACAGGCGACACTGACTTGTGACCAACCAAAATGAAGGAGGCTTATTCAGAAAGTGACAAAATATATCAAGGTGCTTTACGGGATACATCCAGGGCAAAGACAAGACATCAGAAGGGGCATGCAGCCCTCCAAACTAGCCACCTTTGCCACCCTCAAGTACCACCTACTCACATGTGGAAAAGACTGCAAATCATATGTTAGAATTATTAGTGATTTCAAAATGTATTAAACTGGGATGGAAGAAAATCATCCTTTGATGCAGATAGACTGCGTAAGGTGTAAAAGGAAGTGTTTTTTTGCTGTCTAAAGCATTCTTGATTTTAGACCTTCCAAAATTGCCAGCTGTGTGGGCCGTAAGCACTTAAGTTCTCTGTCTCTCTTCTCCTTTTAAGACACCCTTTAAAAACTCTTTGATCAAGCTCTGAGAGTATGTTCTCATTGTCTTCTATTCTTTGGTGTGATGTTGGCACTGCCAACAAGGTCTTGTTTCCCATTTCTAAGTGCCATTAAACTGAGGTGCTTACTATGCCACTTAAGATAGCAGTTGAGAATCAACTGTAGGTCTGGAGTCACGTATTGGCCAGACAAGGTAAAAATGGCAGATTTCATTCCCTAAAAGGTATTAGTGAATCAGGCAATATACGATGATTTCATGACCAACATTATTGAGACTAGCATTGAATTGCAAACTTTATAAATCAGATTTAAATTCTACTGGCTGACATAGTCAGATTTTAATCCGTGCCCTGGGCATTAACCTGGGTCTCTGGATCAATAGTCAAGTGACATTGTCACCACACCACCATCTTCCCTTAAACATCCCTCTGATCCCCTTATATGGTTCGGTTTCATATTTTGTCTGGCACACTCCTAGAAATGAAAATGTTAACATTGCAAGTCCAGTTCAAAGGGTCTCCAGTTGTCTTCATTTTCCCCTCCACAGATGCGGGGTTTCTCCAGTAATTTCGGTTTTTGTTTGTTTCAGATCACCAACACTTGCACTTCTGTTTCATTGCGCTCCTAGAAACATATTGCTTTAAAAAAGCTATGTATTTGCAAGATATAGTTATTGATTCTGTTCATTGACATACAGTGTTGCAAAAATAAGCTGGAAGAATGATGGAATTCTTTGAGGAGCAGTAGTTATTTTTAGCCTATTGATTTCTAAAATTTTCTATATTTCCCAGTGATTGTTTAGTACAGACTTCTGTTAGCAATTTTTGCTGGTAGTTTGTTGATTTATTTCATCTCCATTTTTAAGAAACATTCTTGGATGATCTTTTCTCTTTCCACTAACATTACAGTGTTCTTTATTTGGAACTTTGGCTAGCCAACTGTTATCAGTTAATACATTGAAAAGCCAACTGCAACAACACACATTTACTCACTTATGTACACACACATTTCCCAGTAAGAGTCATTGGTAAGCAATCAGCATTTGCTTTAAAGTTCTCCAATTATGCTTATTGATTACCATTTGAAGAACAAACAAATTTGCACTCATAAAGCACCTCAGGACTATCCAAAATGCTTCAAAGTTATAATGCATTAGTAATGCATTGACACACAGCAAGCTCCCAAACACAGTAAAAACGATAATGGGCACCTAAGCTTTTTTAAAGTGATGTTTGCAGTGGGATAAACATTGGCCATAACACTAGGGAGAATTCCCTTCCTCTCCTTCAAAGTACAATATGTGCTACTTCTATAAAGTAATTCTCAGCATTTTTATTATTTATCATCTGATTTTTGAACTTATCATTAAGGAAACTGCAAGTAACCCTATATGGTAATAATTGCTTCTTCCGCAGACTGCCAACATATTGCAAACAGCAGGTTGTTTTGTGCTGATATCTCAATCAGATATAGCAGTAGAGCGATTACGTTACTGGACATTTGAATGAGATGTTAAACCAAAATCCCAATTTGTTTGCAGGTGGATGTAAAAGATCCTGTGTTAATATTTCAGAGAGCAGCAGGGGATTATCCCCAGGCCACAAACAGTGATACTAAATAACTATCTCATCGTCATCACTTTGCAGTGTGTAGAAGCTAGCTTTGCAAAAATTGCTCATCACGTTTCCTATGTGGGATATGCATTCGTTCAATGGAGATGCAGGAGGGCATGCCAAGAACAGCATTAGGCATACCAAAAAATGAGGTGTCAGCCTGGTGGTGGCTACACAGGACTACTTGCATGCCAAACAGTATAAGTAGCAAGTGAGATACAAGCTAAGCGATCCCACAACCAATAGATCTGTTGTAAGCTCTGCAGCCCTGTCACATTCTGTCAGGAATGCTGAATGACAATTAAACAACTCACTGGAGAAAGAGGCTCCACAAATATCCCCATCCTCAATGATGAAAGAACCCAACACAAAAAGATAAGACTGAAACATTCACAGCAATCTTTAACCAGAAGTACTGAGTAGATGATCAATCCCAGCCTCCTCTTGTGGTCCCCAGTATCTTAGGTACCAGTCCTCATCCAATTCAATTCACTCCACATGATATCAAGAAATGATTGGAGGCACTGGGTACAGCAGAGGCCATGGGCCTTGACAACATTCCTGCAATAGTACTGAAGACTTGGACTCCAGAATTTGCTGCTCCCCTAGCCAAGCTCTTCCAGTACAATAACCACCCTGGCATTTATCCAACAAGGTGGAGAATTGCCCAGTTATGTCCTGTACACAAAAGACAGGACAAATCAAGTAGCCAATTACACCCCATCAGTCTGCTCTTGATTATCAGTCAAGTGATGGAAGGCATCATCAAGAGTGCTATGAAGCAGCACCAGCCCAGCAATAACAGCTCAGTGACACCCAGTCTGAGTTCCACCAGGGCCACTCACTCCTGACATTATTACAGCCTTCATTCAACATGGACAAAAGATCTGAATTCCAGAGGGAAGGTGAGCGTGACAGCCCTTGGCATCAAGGCCACATTCAACTGAGTGTGGCATTAAGGAAGCCACTAGTGAAACTGGAATCAAAAGATATCATAAGACAAACTCTCTGCTGGCTGGAGTCATACCTGGACATAGGAAGATGGTTGTGGCTGTTGGAGTTCAGTCATCTCAGCTCCAGGACATGCTGCAAAAGTTTCTCGACATGCGAAACAAAGACACGCATGGCATTCTAACTGGAACTCCATCAATAAACACATCGATTTAGATCCTATCCACCTTCCCTTGAATAAAAGAACCAGAAATGACATCACCCACCTTAAGAAACCAAGACCTATAAATAGAGAGGCAGGACATACCACCACCGCTTCACCGGAGACTCTTACTGATGATGTTACTCAGCATGGTGACGAAATGTCTGAAAACAAACCTTCAAGCTCAGCAAGCAAACTTACAGACTTATCATCAACCTGAGGTTCAAATCTTCTCAAAAATTCTTTTAGTAGTGTCCTAGGTACATCGATCTTCAGCTGCTTCACTAATGACCTTCCCTCAAACATAAGGTCAGAAGTGGGAATGTTTGCTGAGGATTGTACAACACTCAGTCACATTCACGTCGCCTCAGATAATGAAGCAGTCCATGTCCAAATGCAACAAGATCTGCACAATATCCAGGCTCGTAGAAAGTAAGCCACAAGCCTCGTTCCTGATGAAGGGCTTATGCACGATACGCCGATTCTCCTGCTCCTCGGATGCTGCCTGACCTGCTGTGCTTTTCCAGTGCCACAGTCTCGACTGGGTAAACAAGTGGCAAGTAATGACCATTTCCACTGCCCCATGAAATTCAATGGTATTACCATCACTGAATCCCCAATATCAAAATACTTGTGTTACCACTGATCAGAAACTCAACTGGACTCACCAGATGAACACAATATCTACAACAGCAGGTGAGAGGCTGTGAATACTGTGGCGATTAACCCACCTCCTGACTCTCTAAAGCCTGTCCACTATCTACAAAGCACAAAGCTGGAGTGTGATGGAATACTCCTTACTTGCCTGGATGAGTACAGTTCCAATGACATTGAAATAGCTTAACGCCATCCAGAGCTAAGCAGCCCACTTGACTGGCATCGAATCCACAAGCATCCACTCCACCCACCACCTATACTCAGTAGCAGCAATTGTAGTATCTACAAGATTCATTGCAAAATTCACCAATGATCCTTAAACAGCACCTTCCAAACCCACAACCACTTCCATCTTGAAGGAGAAGGGCAGCAGATACATGGGAACATTGTTATGGAGCAGGTCAGACCCCTTCAAAACATTTCAAGAAAGTAGCCCGGACCCAAACTTTTCTAGTTATTTTAGGCAGGTGTAAAGTTTTTATTCCAGGAGTATATGCAGCTGGCCCAATCACAACTTTTAAACAAAACAGAATTTATTTGCAAGATTACCGAGTGAAACACAAACAAAAGCGAGGGTGGTGCATGTATGGAATGATTTGAGAAAGTGGTGGAGGCTAGTACAATTACAACATTTACAAGGCATCTGGATGGCTATATGAATAGGAAAGGTTAGAGGGATACGAGCCAAATGCTGGCAAATGGGACTAGATTAGGTTGGGCTATCTGGTCGGCATGGACGAGTTGGACCGAAGGGTCTGTTTCCATGCTGTACATCTCTATGACCCTACAAAAGAATATAGAAAAGCTTAACATATCCAAAAACCCAACAGATTATCCCAACCTAATGATGCTGTTCCAAATACTTGCAACAACCTCATAAGCACCCCTTGGCAAAAAAGGTAAAATCAATCATAGGTCTTTCAAGAGAGATGTCAGAGAGAGAGATGGTGGAGAGATTCAGCATGGAACACCTTCTTCCAAGTAGCTGTTTCTCTGACCAGCAGTCTCAAAACTGACTAACTGCTTTCTCTGAACAGCCAGACTGCTAAAACCCAAATCAAACCAGAGAAAAGCTGAGGTGGGAGAACTGGCCACTGCCCTTTCAGTGTACAAGTGTGCTTTTTGGAAACTTGAAAACTTCCCAACTAGGTCAACCCAGACATTTTGGAGCCTGTGTCTTTACGACCTCCTGAAACAAAAAACAAGGACAATATAACCTTGTTAAAGGAGCAGCATATTTACACCTCCCCGCCTTTAAAAACAACCATCAATATTCAAAGATGGCTTCATTTTAAAACCCCTTAATCTTACACTGTTAGTGCTATACAATACCCATATACATTACAGACTATAAACATGCACTACTACATTCTGTTAAAGTCGGTTTTACTCCTGCCACTGAACGCCTCCATTTCTCATTCAAATCTCGACAGTGTATCGGCAATCACATTTTCTCATCCTGCCACATGCACAATTTTCAAATTGAATGGCTTTAACAACAAGCTCCGTCTGAAGAATCTGGAATTTTTGTACTTAAGTTTCTCCACAAATTTCAATGGGTTATGATCAGTTTATATAATTGTCTCAGATACATTACTGGTAACATAAACATTGAAATGTTATACGCCAACACCAAGCTCAAAGTCTCCTTCTCAATTGTTGAATATTTCTGCTGATGAATGTTCAATTCCTTGGAGAAATACCCAATAGGTCTTTCTATTTTCTCACCGTCTTCCTATAAGAGCACAGCACTGACACCCACATCACTCGCATTAACAGCCACCTTGGATGGCTTTTTGTAATTAGGTGTGGCTAACACTGGGGCAGTGGTAAACACAGCCTTCAGGCTGCCAAATGCCTTCTGACAGTCCACTGTCCACTGAAACATCTTGCCTTTCTTTAGCAATTCAGTGAGTGGAGCAGCGACGCTGCTAAAATTTAGCACAATATTTTCGATAAAATCCACTCAATCCCAGAAATTGTAGTACTGTTCTTTTTTGCCAATGGTATGGAAAGTCCACAAGTACCTTTGCTTTTGCATTTCGTGGGGCCATTTGTCCATGTCCAATAACATAGCCCAGGAAGGTGACTTGGGCTTTGGCAAATTCACTTTTAGCCAGGTTTATCACCAAGCCTGTCTCTCAAAGTCGACCAGACAATTCGGATAAATGTTGCAAATGTTCCTTACATGTGTAACTAAAATCACCAGGTAATCTATATATACGACACAATTGGGTAATCTGGAAATGACCTTATTGGTTAATCTCTGAAATGTGACTGGCGCATTTTTCACATCAAACAGCATGACTTTAAACTGATACAGTCCATTTAGTGTTATTAAAGCTGAAATGGTCTTCACTCTTTCAGACAAAGGTACCTGCCAGTACGCTCTGAGCAAGTCCAACTGAGAAATATAAGTTGCTTGTCCCATCTTTTCAACACAGTCTTTCAGACGCTGAATCAGTTATGCAGTAATCTTTGTAACTGCATTGACTTTTCGATAATCCACACACAACTGTTGGGTGCCATCTGGTTTTGGCACCATTAGTATGGGTGATCCAGTCACTTTAACTCATTTTGATTATGTCGTATCAGAGCATGCGTTCAATCTTCTGTGTCAACTTTAGACGGTTATGCCTATAAGGATGTTGTTTAATCGGAACGGCATCTCCTGTATCTACATCATGCATTATAAGGTTAGTACTTCCCAGATTATTTCCACTTATCTCCCCATGTGATAGTAGTAACTCTTGCAGGTCATTTTGATTTTCCTCTAGAAGGTAACTCAACAATTTATTCAAATTTTTGACAACTTCCTCATTGTCCAATTTAATTCAAGGAATGTGCACTTCAGAATCCTTAGTTCTTCACTCTGTGTTGTAACCAATAACACAGTCTCCTTTGGCTCTCCTTTCCTGTCAAAATACTTTTTGAGCATATTCAAATGACACACTCTGTGAGATTTCTTTCTGTCTGGAATGCTTATCAAATAGTTCACCTCACTCAATTTCCTTTTGACTTGATAAGGTCCACTAAACCTTGCTTTTAAAGGTTCACTAGTATCACTAGTTACGTAGTATCACAAGTATCCGTTCACACAGATGAAGAGGGACACCAGTTCAACTGGGACAATACATCAATCCTGGGACTCAAACCAGAACTCCATTAACAAACATATTGATTTGGACCCCATTCGTCGATCTTGGAAGGAGGACATCTGTGATTTTCCAAGGTGGAATTGGTCATCCTGGGAACAGGTCATCCTTTGAAAATCCCAGATGGCTGCCTTCTTCCAAGATCACAATTTCCCTTCTCACGTGGTCAATGATGCCCTCACTTCCGCCACCTACAAATGGACCCAACCACCAGAGATATATTTCTCTCCACACCCCTACCAGCATTCCAGAGAGACAATTCCCTCCGCAACTCCCTTGTCAGGTCCACGCACCCCCTCCAGCCCACACCTCACTCCCGGCACCTTCCCCAGTCACCGCAGGAAGTGCAAAACCTGCACCACCACCACTCCCCTCATCTCCGTCCAAGGTCCCAAAGGATCCTTCCACATCTGTCAGAAATTTACCTGTACCACTACCAATGTCATCTACTGCATCCATTGCACCCGGTGTGGTCTCCTCTACATTGGGGAGACAGGACGCCTACTTGTAGATCGTTTCAGAGAACATCTCTGGGACATCCGTACCACCAACACCACCGTCCTGTGGCTGAACACTTCAACTTCCCCTCCCACTCCGTCAAGGACATGCAGGTCCTGGGCCTCCTCCACCGCCAAACTGTTACCACCCGATGCCTGGAGGAAGAACGCCTCATAATCCGTGTGGGACCCAGCAAGCACAGGGGATAAATGTGGATTTCAACAGTTTCCTCATTTCCCCTCCTCCCATATTATCCCAGTCCCAAGCCTCCAACTTGACACCACCCTCCTGACCTGTCCATCACCATTCCCATCTATCCAATCCACCCCCCGCCCTGACCTATCGCTTTCTCCCTCACTTTCATCTACCTATCGCATTCCCAGCTACCTTTCTCCCAGCCCCAACCCCTCCCATTTATCTCTCAGCCCCCCAGCCCACAAGCCTCATTCCTGATGAAGGGTTTATGCCTGATGCATCAATTCTCCTGCTCCTCAGATGCTGCCTGACCTGCTGTGCTTTTCCAACACCACACTCTCGACTATGACCAATAAAGGGAAGCATACCAAACGTCTTCTTCCCTATACTATCTACCTGCGACTCCACTTTCAAGAAACAATGAATTTGCTCTTCACGGTCTCTTTGTTCAGCAACACTCCCCAGACCTTACCATTAAGTGTATAAGTCCTGCCCTGATTTGCCTTTCCAAAATGCTGCACATCACATTTAACTAAATTAAACCCCATCTGCCATTCCTCAGCCCATTGGTCCATCTGATCAAGATCCCATTGTACTCTGAGGTAACCTTCTTTGCTGTCCACTGCACATCCAATTTTGCTGTCATCTGCAAAGTTACTAACAATATCTCCTATGTTCACATTCAAATAATTTATATAAATGACAAAAATCAGTGGACTCAGCACCGATCCTGCCGGTCACAGGACTCTAGTCTGAAAAGCAACGTTCCACCACCACCCTCTGTCTTCTACCTTTGAGCTAGTTCTCTAAGTAGCCAGTTTCTCCCTGTATTCCCTGTGATCTAACCTTGCTAACCAGTCTATTATTATTTCAGTAAGTTTGAAAACTTGATTTATCAAATATAATTAAAGAGGTTATATAAGTGAACCTTTGGATATCATGAATATAGAAATGAATTTTGCAAACTTTATATTATTACTCTTGTTAAAGGAGAAGTAGCGCAATAAATGTTCATTTGATTGAGCAATTGTCAATAAATTTTTTTTCTCTCTGGTGGGAGTAACACTAGGTCATGTTGCGAGCCACTTCCAAGAAACTGAAAACCCACAAAAATTTCAAAAACCTTTTTCATTTTAAGTCATGATAGGATTCCTTACATTGTGAAGGATACAGTTCCTAAATACTTTTAAATAGATTGAGACAGCAATCATAAATGTCATTAGGTCTAGGTTAGCTGTGGGAAAGAATAGGGAGCAAACCAGAGTAAAAATAATTAATTTATGCATAAAGACTGCCCCCTGTTGTTAGATTGTACTTCATGCTGCAGTTATAGATGTTACAGTCACTGCATTCAAATCAAACTTTTGTAAAGTGGCACCAAAGAAAAAGAAGTAGAAAGTCCCTAGGTACTCACAAATTCTAAATAAATTGTATCTGAAATGTATCCTTTTCCTCCATGAGATACCATGATTTTTTTTTCACTTCTTTCATTTTAACACAGTCTGGGGTTCAGAACTAAGTGAAGGGTGCCTTTTTTATTGTGGGTTGGTAACAGGGACAGGAATGGTTATTGGATGTTCCATGGTTGAGATGTTTCAAAAGGAACGGGGATGGGAGGTAAAAGAGTGGTATTACTAATCAGGGATGGTATCACAGCTGCAGAAAGGGAGATTATCGAGGAGAGTTTCTCAACAGAGTCAGTATGGGTGGAAGTCAGAAACAGGAAAGGAGCAGTCACTTTATTGGGATTTTTCTACAGGCCCCCCAATAGTAACAGAGACACGGAGGTGCAGATTGGGAAGCACATTTTGGAAAGGTGCAGAAGAAAAGGATTGTTTTCATGGGTGACTTTAACTTGCCTAAAATTGATTAGAACCTCCTTAGTTCAAATAGTTTGGACGAAGAAGTTTTTTTGTCAGGTGTGTCCAGGAAGGGCTCCTGACTCAATATGTAGATGGGCCAACTAGAAGGGATGCCATATTGGATTTGGTGCTTGGCAACAAACCATGCCAGGTGTCAGATCTCTCAGTTGGACAGCATTTCAGTCATAGTGATTACAACTCTCTGACCTTTACTAAACTCATGGAGATGGATAGGAGCAGACGGTATGGGAAAGTATTTAATTGGAAGAGGGGAATTACAATGCTATTAGGCAGGAACTGGGGTAGCTAAATTGGGAACAGATGTTCTCAGGGAAATGCACGGCAGAAACGTGGAGGTTGTTTAGGAAACACTTGCTGATAGTGCTGGACAGGTTTGTCCCACTGGGGTAAGGAAGGGATGGTAGGTTGGAACAACCTTGGGTGACATGGGATGTGGAACATCTTGTCAAGAGGAAGAGAGAAGCTTACTTAAGGTTGAGGAAGCAGGGATCAGACATGGCTTTAGAGGGTTAACAGGTAGCCAGGAAAGAACTGAAGAATGGACTTAGGAGAGCTAGAAGGGGGCATGAGAAAGCTCTAGCGGGTAGGATTAAGGAAAACCCTAAGGCATTCTACACTTATGAGAGGAACAAGAGGATGGCCAGAGCGAGAGGAGTGCTGATCAGGGATAGCGGAGGAAACTTGCACCTGGAATCGGAGGAAGTAGGGGAGGTCCTTAATGAATACTTTGCTTCAGTATTCACTACTGAGAGGAACCTTGACGTTTCTGAGGACAGCATAAAACAGACTGATATGCTAGAACAGGTTGATATTAGGAAGGAGGATTTGCTGAAAATTTGAAAAACATAAAGATAGGTAAAACCCCTGGGCCAGATGGGATATACCCTAGGTTACTACAGGAAGTGAGGGAAGAGTTGCTGCACCTTTGACGATCATCTTTGTGTCCTCACTGTCACTGGAGTAGTGCCAGATGATTGGAGGGTGGCAAATGTTATTCCCTTTATCAAGAAAGTGAATAGGGATAATTTTGGGAATTATAGACCAGTCAGTCTTATGTCACTGGTGGGGAAAATATTGGAGAGGATTCTGAGAAACAGGATTTATGATTATTTCGAAAACTATAGTTTGTTTAGAGATAGTCAACATGCTTTGTGAGGGACAGGTCATGCCTCACAAACCTTATTGAATTCCTTGAGGATGTGACAAAACATATTGATGAAGGTAGAGCAGTGGATGTGGTGTACATGGATTTTAGCAAGGCGTTTGATAAGGTTCCCCATGGTAGGCTCATTCAGAAAGTAAGGATGCACGGGATACAGAGAAATCTGGCTGTCTGGATACAGAATTGGCAGGCTCATAGAAGACAGAGGGTGGTGTTAGATGGAAAGTATTCAGCCTAGAGCTTGGTGACCAATAGTGTTCCGCAGGGATCGGTTCCAGGACCTCTGTTCTTTGTGATCTTTGTAAATGACACGGATGAGGAAGTAGAAGGGTGGGTTATTAAGTTTGCCGATGACACAAAGGTCGGTGGAGTTGTGGATAGTGTCGAGGGCTGTTGTAGGTTACAGTGAGACATTGACAGGATGCAGAACTGGGCTGATAAATGGCAGATGGAGTTAACCTGGAAAAGTGTGAAATGATTCACTTTGGAAGGCTAAATTTGAATGCAGATTACAGGGTTAAAAGCAGGATTCATGGCAATGTGGAAAAACAGAGGGACCTTGGGATCCATGTCCATAGATCCCTCAAAGTTGCTACCCAAGTTGATAAGAGCCACGAGGTCATGCTGCAGCTTTATAGAGCCCTGGGTTAGTCGTAACTTGGAATATTGTGTTCAGTTCTGGTCGCCTCATTCTAGGAAGGATGTGGAAGCTGGATGTAAATTTGCTTGCTGAGCTGGAAGGTTCATTTTCAGACATTTCGTCACCATATTAGGTAACATCATCAGTGAGCCTCCAGATGAATACATCCCGAACCTGAACCTGAGCTACAAATCTTCTCAAAAGATATGGAAGCTTTAGAGAGGGTGCAGAGAAGAGTTACCAGGATGCTGTCTGGACTGGAGGGCATGTCTTATGAAGAAAGGTTGAGGGAGCTCAGGCTTTTCTCATTGGAGTGAAGAAGGCTGAGAGGTGACTTGACAGAGGTATACAAGCTGTTGAGAGGCATAGATATAATGTATAGAGAAGACATTTTTCCCATGAAGGAAATTTCGATCATGAAGGGGCATAATTTTAAGGTAATCGGAGGAAGATTTAGGGGAGATGCCAGAGGTAGGTTCTTTACACAGAGAGTGGTGGGTGTGTAGAATGCACTGCGAGCAGTGGGAATAGAGTCAGATACATTAGGGAGATTTAAGCCACTCTTGGATAGGCATACAAAAGATAGTACAATGAAGAGTATGTAGGTTAGCCTGATCTTAGAGTAGACTAGAAGATCAGCACAACATTGCTGTAATGTTCTATGTTCTATAAAAGGATGGGATAATAACGAGTTCAAATTTTACCATCCAAGTTCAAGAATTTGAATATAGTTTTATAGTCTGGTGTCAGTAAAAGTAACCGGAAACTAAAAGTAATGTCAGCAAAGACCTTATTTAGGAAAAGAAGGAAGATTTCAAGCAGCATATTTAAGGAGGAATGAGAAGTAGAGAAGCATACAGACTCAAGAAGGAAATGTTAGAACTTAAGAATCCTGACATACCTACTTAAGGTCCAACCGCCAACAGCTTAGCAGTGAAAATTGGGGATGCCCAGAATTCCAGAATTGGAGAAGCTGTGCGAAGTTAGAGTTTGTAGGTCTGAAATCAGTCTTTGTTTGTCCTTCAAGGCAAAGATTACTCCATTCATCAGCTGAGATGTTTGGTAGGGTTCCAATGGATACATGGGTGATTGCTAAGGTCAACTTATGCCTGGATGTTTCTGCTGCTAACAGGAGAGGGTACCTTGATTTTGAATGAGATGTTGGCTCAGGACTTCCTCACCTTGCATTTTCTCTCAGCCTCTAACATGTACTCACTTTTAAGGAAGGCTGCTCAGTTTTCAATTTGGTTGCACCAGGTACAGCAATCCTGAGGAGAAGCATTGTCTCAGTATTTACGTGTCAAGCTCATTAAGAATCATAGATGTTTCAATTAGATCACCTCTTTTCTTCTAAATTGTAGTGAGTGGAGTCCGAATTAAGTTACATCTTTCCTTCAATAACGGGCCTAAATTACTCAGTTAGACACCAATGCATAGATGTGGTGAAACATCTGACTCGGATGGGGAAAGTAGAAAACTGTTTATAATTATCAATGGAGATACCGCTCCCTTACACTCTTGTACACATCTGAATTGCTTTGAAAACATTTGTCTCAAATGATCCAAACCATTGCAAGTTCTGATATAACCACCATGTGTAAAAAATGTATCGCCTTAATTCTCTATAGGATTGATTTGTGACCATTTAATGCTTATGGACCTTTATGACTTTCCCACAGTAGAAGCAGTCTTTACACATCTACCCCGTCCAACACATTAATACTTTTACAATTTAGCATTTTACTTAAAAGGCCCACCTTTCATGATAAATGAGATAACTCTCAGTTCTGATACCAACCTTGTAAAGAAGTTGTATTCTTGCTAATTCTTCCATTATTTCTGTCTGATTAATTGGGGGCCACTTCAACTTTGCTTTTGACTAGAGCACAAATGCCAAATTCCACAAGATAACGAAACCAACATTAAATAAACAAAGATTAAAATTACTTTTAAACTATAATTTTGCATTCTTGATAATCTCAGAGTGTTCAAAGTGAATAATATTTTTAACTTTGGTGATTTGTTTTCTATTGTCTCTCTCTCTCTCCCTCTCTGTCTATTTGGGGGTTGAGGCCGTTGGTTGCTATGGTGACCGCTCTGTGGACCACGGCACGCGCCCGACAGACTCGTCCCCGCTTCCCGCGCGCTCCCGCCAGGCTCGTCCCCCGGTCCTGTAGCATGGCGGGCCTGGAGCTGCTGTATCACTCGGTGGCTCAGGATCTGTCTTCTCCTCAGGACGCCTTAGTCTGCTTCGTGCACTGGGAGCTGGTCAGGGCGGGATTCAAGTGCCTGGGGACCGGGGACCAGGTGAGCGAGAGGCCCGAGGCCCGATGGACGAGTAGCAGCAGCAGCAGGCCTCGGCCTCCGGCAGCCGCTCAGCGCCGCGGAGATGGCAGGCGGAGGGAAAGAGAAAGTGAAAGTGCTTCCACTGGACTGAAACAGGCACTGAGACCGACTGGAATCAGCCCCCATAACGCCCCCTCTCACCATAACACCCCCTCCCCACAACATCCCCCCTCCCCACAACATCCCCCCTCCCCA
>NC_057729.1:56388591-56462187 GCF_004010195.1 Chiloscyllium plagiosum | reverse complement strand
CTCGCGCCCCC
This sequence comes from Chiloscyllium plagiosum, assembly GCF_004010195.1. Lineage (NCBI taxonomy): Eukaryota > Metazoa > Chordata > Chondrichthyes > Orectolobiformes > Hemiscylliidae > Chiloscyllium > Chiloscyllium plagiosum. Next base: position 56,462,176 of record NC_057729.1, on the reverse strand, counting down.
GCCCCTCTCCCTCCCCCCGCCTTCAGGCCAACTTAAGTTTTTACTGATAGGTATATTTTACAATTAGATTTCGACATTTTGACAGAATTTGACAATATATCCCTACTTTGCAGGCTTTGACTGAGGAGAGGAAGAAGGAGCTGTTACCCACAGGTTGGAATGTCAATCGAGAGCTGTACACACTGCGTTATCGCTCAGATAATGATGAGAAAATACTTCTGTTGAAGGCAATCACTGTTGATTCCAGTCTGATCATTAATGTTATGGTAAGTACGTTAGTAACCCAGCATTTGAGTGAAGTTTTATTGCGTTTTGCAACATGGAGGCAGACTGGGTGTCCATTAGAAGCACCATCACTGGTCTCAAGCCAATTAAGAGTTCATTTTTGATGGTATGAGAGTTATACTTTTAAGGACTCCATTGGAATCAAAGTGGAGCAGATAAAGTCACCCTTGCAGAAGATTTTCTGTTGTGTCTTATGGGATTGAGAGATTGTAGTCCTATTGAGCTGAACCAGTGGATAAGAGGCTTTATAGCAGGCTGTGGTTGAGCATGTCAAAGACAGCAGAGAGATTGAGGCATTCAAGGGTGATTAGTGCACTACACTGATGGAGAATTAAAGTTTTTTTACATTAGTATTCTAAAAATGCAAATTGCTTTGGTATCAGGATCTTTATTATTTATAAGACAACAGCTTGGGAAGGGGGCAACTTCGATTGGGCAAGAGATGTTGAAGGAAGGATAAGTTGGTATCTTAGGAAGGGTGTCCTGATGCACATGAGTGTGATGCCTCCCTCCCTCTTCCATGCCTCCTTCATGTATACATTTAAAAATGGGTTACCCAATATTGTTTGACTGTCCATGCTAGTTGTGTTTTGACCATCTTATTTATTTTTTATTTAGTGGGTGACCACCCTCTATAATGAGATTGAGTTTGGCTGGGAAGGCAGTGAGCTTAGCACCCAGCCTATTTTATAGGCACCCTAACAACGCCTGGAGCGGATTGTAATATGCAGTCCCTTGTATATATTAATTCTTTTTGTTTTTGTTTCTGTCTTTTCAGAATTGCCAGTCTGAACAGGTTGTAGATTTGACAGTAAATTTAAATGACTACATTAACTCAGATCACCTGCGAGAGTATGACAGGTAAATACCAAAGAGGTTTGGTTTTTCATATTAATACTGCACAGTGCATCCAGTTAGAACATGAGGAAAATGGTGAACTTTAACATCTTTATAATATGGCAGTTAGACTTTTCCTTAACATTCCCCTTTTTGCTCTCCTAAAGGTGGAGTACTAGGCTTTCTGCACAAAGAACTATTGGGGACCAATTCGTTTTAAACTGAGTTGTACAATGGGATAATCTAATCCAGGATCCAACTGTATTTTTGCTGATTCACACATCTTTATTGTGTTAAAATTTTCTAGGACCTCAAAGGACAGTGGTCCTTTAGTATTTCCCTCCTTCAGTCTATTGGTTTTTAACATCTAAATTGGTCCAAAACCTGCCCCATCCTTTATTCATTTGTAGGATGTGGGGAACTTAGTGATAAAGCGTGTATGGTCTATTCTTGTGCTCTTGAGAAGACGGTAAAGAGCTGCCCTCTTGAATAAAATTGAGGACTTGTTATGATATTTATGTTATTTAGAGGTTTGTTAAGAGTCAAACACATTGTTTTGGGTCTGGAATTACAGATAGGCAAACTGAATAAGTACATGTTTCCTTCCCTAAAAGACATGAATGAACAACACAGATTTTTTGACAATGGAGTAATTTCATGATCCTCATTATTGTGACAACCTAACATTCCAGATTTGTTTTTACTATTTGAATTTAAATACCCCAGCTGCTAAATTGGAATTTTAACTCTTATCTATTATTAGAATATGATATCATTACTGTATAACACCCTGCATATTGTCATGCAATCTTTTCAACATTCCCATCATGCTGTTAACATTCCCTGAGAGGAAGCCTTTTAATTTTAACTTGGATCAAAATTATTTTCAGGCCAATTACACTTCAGTGGATGAAATGGTGACTCCACTGCCCTGTGTGGTACTAACCTACACAGAACATTAGACATTATATGGTTATATTCCCATTCTGTGCTGAGTCAGCATGGCTTTGTGCATAAGAAATCATGTTTCATGAACATGAATGAGTTTTTTGAAGAAGGTTACCTCAGATTACAATGGGATCTTGATCAGATGGACCAATGGGCTGAAGACTGGCAGATGGAGTTTAATTTAGATAAATGTGAGGTGCTGCATTTTGGGAAAGCAAATCAGAGCAGGACTTATACACTTAATGGTAAGATCCTTGAGAGTTTTGCTGAACAAAGAAACCTTGGCGTGCAGGTTCATAGCTCCTTGAAAGTAGAGTTACAGGTAGCTAGGATAGTGAAGACAGCAGTTGGTATGCTTTCCTTGATTTGTTGGAGCATCGAGTATAGGAGGTGGGAGGTCGTGTTGCGGCTGTAGTGGAATTGGTTAGGTCACTTTTGCAATATTCTGTGCAATTCTGGTCTCCTATTGCAATGATGCTGTGAAACTTGAAAGGGTTCACAAAAGATTTACAAGGATGTTGCCAGGGTTGGAGGATTTGAGGGATAGGGAGAGGCTGAATAGGCTGGGGTTATTTTCCCTGGAGCGTCGGACAATGAGGGGTGACCTTATAGAGGTCTATAAAATCATGAAGGGCATGGATAGATAAACAGACAAGGTCTTTTCCCTGAGGTGGGGGAGTCCAGAACTAGAGGGCATAGGTTTAGGGTGAGAGGAAAAAGGTTTCAAAGGGATCTAAGGGGCAACCTTTTCACACAGAGGGTGGTGCGTGTATCGAATGAAGTGGTGGAGGCTGGTTCAATTACAGCATTTAAAAGGCATCTGGATGGGTATATGAGAATGTCACAGTAGAAGCAGTGCCTTTGAAAAGCTTAAAGGGGGGAATGAAGTGTAGATGTGTTAGCTGGTACCACAATGGATTTGCGGAAATGGCACACACCTGTTAGGTCTATTTAAAACCTTTTCTCTTGATCTATTTGTGGGATATGGGCATCACTGGCTGGACCAACATTTATTGCCCATCTCTAGTTGCCCCATTATTTCTAATGTTTCCCAATTCTGATGCAAGATCATCAACCTGAAACATTAACTCTCCTTTTTTCTTCGAAGTTCCACCAGACCTGCAGTCTATTTCCAACATTTTCTGTTTTTATTTCATACTCCAGTGTATGCAGTATTTTGCTTCTGCTTCAGAATGATCTAAATTGATGACCTGTCGTCTTGATTGAAGAGACTGCTGAAATAGCCTCTGCTTATATACAAGGTGCTTATATACAGTCAACACAAGTTAGTGGGCAGGAATAGACTGGGAAAAGAATCCATCCAAAAAAACTGGTCCTACTGCAAGTGAGAACATAATAGCCCATTGTTCCAGTTCTGCATTTCTAAAAAACCATTTCTGCTGTGTACCTGAACTGCATTTTCTCAATATCACTTATGGCAGGTCTTAACAGAGGGGAAAGACTGAGCCTTGATTTGATGGATATCCATAAAATTTCCAATGAGGGGTTGCTTTTGATTGGGTAAATGTAGAGATGTTTTCCATTTTGGACAAGTGTGAAATATTTGATATGATAATGCATTCACTAATAAATCCAATAAGGAATTCAGGAGAACCATCCTTCTCAAGAGCAATGAGAAAGTGGGCAAAAACAGAAGCTGCTGGAAAAGCCCAGCAGGTCTGGCAGCATCTGTGAAGAGAAATCAAAGTTAACACTAAATGTTGGAACCATCAGTTCTGAGGAAGGGTAACTGGGCCTGAAACGTGAACTTTGATTTCTCTTCACAGATGCTGCCAGATCTGCTGAGCTTTTCCAGCAACTTCTGTTTTTGCTTCTGATTTACTGCATACACAGTTCTTTTGTTTTTAATGAGAAACTGAAGTGATAACCATGTAGAGTGGTCAGGCGAGTAATATAGATGTATTTAGAAGGAAGCCAGATATGGACATGGTGAAGAAAAGAATAGAAGGATAAGCTCAGAGGGTTAGGAAGTCAGGTGGAGTGTGGCTTGTGTGGATCATAAACATCAGTATAAAGCAGTTCTGAAGAAAGGTCACTGGAACTGAAGCATTAAGTCTGCTTTCTTTCCACAGATGGTGCCAGACCTGAGTTTTCCAGCAATATCTGTTTTGGTTCTGATTTCCAGCATCCGCAGTTGTTTGGATTTTTTTGTTTTATTCAACATAAATCAGTTGAGCTGAATGACCTGGTTCTGTGCTCTAAAATTCTATGTAAATTTGATTGATTTCAACCTTGAATATTTTACTTGTCTCCCAGTCCCTTGTTTTTGTCCATTCATGGTACATAGGCATTACTGGCTGGGCTTGGATGTAAGGGTGTTATGTGTCTGTGGGTTTCTTCTAATTTGTTGCGTTTCGTTAGCAATTAACAAATTAGAAGAAGTCCACAAACACCACTCTAACTGGTATAAAGTTCACCAAAGAGGAAGAGAACAACAACTGACTCCCCTTCCTAGATGTCACAGTAGAGTGAAAAGCTAATGGAGAACTGCAGACCAATGTCTACAGGAAAACCACACATACTGACCAGATACTCAACTACAGGAGCAATTATCCCAACACCCACAAACGGAGCTGCATCAGTTCATAATTTAAATGAGCCGCAACACACTGTAGCATCCAGGAACTACGAGAAGCCGATGAAAAACACCAATACAATGTATTCCAGAACAACGGGTATCGAATAAATGCAGTCTGCCAGTTCCTTCACGACAGGCATAAACAAGAAGACACAACACACCCAGAAACTCTAGCCACCCTGCCATACATTAAAGACAATTTTGAGATGAAGACCAGACTACTCCAACCCCTAGGCATCATGGTAGCCCACAAACCTACCACCAGCTCGTGATGAATTTAAAGGGCCCCATATCAACAACCAACAGAACGAACATTGTATACAAAATGCTGTGCAACAACTGCAACAAACATTACGTTGGACATATGGACAGGAAACTAGCCACCAGGATAAATGAGCACCAACTAGCCACCGAAAGACATGATCAACTAGTATCCATACACACAGACGAAGAGGAACACCAGTTCGACTGGGACAATACATCCATCCTGGGACAGGCTAATCAAAGACACGCATGGGAATTCCTAGAGGCCCGACATTCAAACCGGAACTCCATTAACAAACATATCGATTTGGACCCCATTTACCAAGCTCTCAGAAAAAGAGCCAGTAGTGATATCACCCACCACAACAGACCAAGGCACACAAATAGCAAGCGGTACAGAACACCCGCGCTTCATCGGAGGCTCACAGATGATGTTACCTAGCATGGTGACAAAACATATGAGAACAAATCTACAAACTCAGTGAGCAAACTTACGACCTGATCTTTTGTAAGTTTCTGCATTTTGTAGATAGTACACACTGCTGCTTCTGAGTGTTGGTGGTGGAGGGAGTGGAAAATTGGAGATGTGCCAATCAAGTGGGCTGCTTTGTCCTGGATGATGTGAAGTTTCTTGAGTGTTGTTGGAGTTGCCCTAATTTGTGCCTTGAATATGGTTCTGGGGAGTCAGGAAGTGAATTACTTGCCGCAATATTTCTCGCCTCTGGTTCTTCTAGCCACTGTATTTATGTGGAAATATCCCCAGAGATGTTGATAGTGGGGTACTCAGTGATGGTCACAGCATTGAATGTTAAGAGGAGGTCATTATGTTGTCTCTTGTTGGAAATAGTCATAGCTTGGCAAATATTACTTGCCACTTATCAGCCCAAGCCTGGATATTGTCCAGATCTTGTTGCTTTTGAAAATTGACCTCTTTCATATCTGAGGGGTTGCAAAGGGTACTGAACATTGTGCAATCATCAGCAAATATCCCCACTTCTCACCTTATGTTGGAGGGAAAATTATTAATGAAGATGATTGGACCAGAGAAACTACTTCGAGGTCCTCCTGCAGAGATATCCTGGAACTGAGGTGACTGACCTTCATCAACTACGACCAATCAGAGTGTTTAACCCCGATTCCCATTGATTCCAGTTTTGCTAGGGCTCTTTGATGCCACCCTCAGTCAAATGCAGCCTTTTTTCAAAGGGCTGTCATTCTCAGCTCATCTCTGGAATTCAGTTTTGTTTATGTTTGAACCAAGGCTGCAATATGGTCAGGAGTTGAGTGGCCCTGGTAGAACCCAGGTTGGGTACAGCGAGCAACTTGTTGCTAAGCAGGTGCTGTTTGATAGCATTTTAGATGACACCTTCCATCAGTTCACTGATGACTGAGAGTAGACTGATGAGCCATTAATTGGCCAGATTAGATTTGTCCTGGTTTTTATGTATAGGACATATGTGGCAATTTTCACATTTCGGGGTGATGCCAGTGTTGTAACTGGACTGGAATAACCTTCTGTGGAAGAATATTCCAGGTTTCTATTTTCCTTTGTATGAAAGCATACTTCCTGATTTCCATCAAAGTACCTTGGGTCAAACTTATGATAATGCTGTTTGATTCTGAACACAGGAAGGAAGGAATTACCAGGACCCAGGTTCTCTTAAAATAATGTCTAGCTGTCATTTTTTGAATAGTTTTACTCTGTTCTCTCAGGTTACTTGGGATGACATGCAGTCCTTTTGACCTTCAGTACATTTTAACTGAACTCCAAAGGAATAGAATTTTCAGCATGTTCTTTCTACGTCATGGGGAGTAACTAAAACCTGGAAGGAAGAAAGTGTTTTATCACCTCAGCTGGCAGTCTGGACTGAAAGGATCCCATCACTTGTAAGGAAGACAGATTAGGAGCAAAACTGGTGCTCACAGCAGCACCTAATGTATGTAACTGTAATTTGCTGTGCTTGTCAGTTAGGAAATGGCACTGCTATATGTCAGAATAATTCCACTCCCAGTGCAACCTGCTGACTGTTCTGCAGCTGCTCTGGCTTTAACAATTTGACAAGCCTAGAATGCAGTATTCCACTGGAGTGTTTGATAGGAGACTGGATCTGGCAGTAGTCCAACAATTGGACCTCCTGGTTTAACTTCCACTGAATCAAGACCTAAGAATAGGTCTGCATATGTCATTCCCAGCTCAAGACAATGGTAAAAAGATAAGAGAAAGCATTAACAATTTCCATCAATAGTCTTCAAAAGCAATTCATCACCAATAGAATGCTATTAAATGCTGTCACTGCTACAATGTAGGAAAAGTCAGCTAGTTTGGGAACAGCAAAATCCTAACAACCAAATAATCTGTTCAGTGATGTTGTTTGAGGGGTTAACATTAGCCCCGATGTGTGGAGAACGCCCCTTCAAATAGTGTCATTGCATACTTTATCCAGGAGGGCAGATGGGGACATAGTTCCATTCCTTACTTGAAGCACCTCTGACTGTACAGCACTCCTCAGTATGCACTGGGAATGTCAGCCTTGATTTTTTTTTAATTCATTTCTCTGGAATGGGGCCTGAGCATATGACATCTAGCTCGGATGAGAGGGCTATGCAGTGAAATATAGTTAAACCTCTCTGGCATTATAATTAAACTGGACTTCTTTGAAAGGAGGCTCAATAGCACCAAGTCTTACTGACAGATGCCTCTGTGAACCTAGACAACCCCTGTAACATTTTGAAATGCAATCCTGGGCTGTAAGCTGGCATGACAACCTCTACAAGCCTCACCATGATGATGTCCTCACTTGGTATTATGCTGGCATGCACTTTCTGGCAAGATGACAGGGGCCCCGAGCTGATTCTCCCTAGCACCACAGCCGTTTGTAAAGAAGTACTTCCCGTGGACAGTCCTCGAACAAAAAGTGAAATCCTGATCCATATCAAGTTATGTGTTTAATCACTCAGCACTGGAACTGTGCATTTCAGATCTCACTACATTGTTTTCTAATAATGCTTGATGAATACATATAGGAAGGAAATATGTATTTTTTAAATTCATTCATGGAAAGGGGGTAGTGTGATCTATATGGACTTCAGTAAGGCATTCGACAAGGTTCCCCATGGGAGACTGATTAGCAAGGTTAGATCTCATGGAATACAGGGAGAACTGGCTCAAAGGTAGAAGACAGAGGATGGTGGTGGAGGGTTGTTTTTCAGGCTGGAGGTCTGTGACCAGTGGAGTGCCACAAGGATCGGTGCTGGGCCCTCTACTTTTTGTCATTTACATAAATGATTTGGATGCGAGCATATTGTGAAACTTGAAAGGGTTCAGAAAAGATTTACAAGGATGTTGCCAGGGTTGGAGGATCTGAGCTACAGGGAGAGGCTGAACAGGCTGGGACTGTTTTCCCTGGAGCATCGGAGGCTGAGGGGTAACCTTATAGAGGTTTACAAAATTATGAGGGGCATGGATAGGATAAATAGGCAAAGTCTTTTCCCTGGGGCTGGGGAGTCCAGAACTAGAGGGCATAGGTTTTGGGTGAGAGGGGAAAGATATAAAAGAGACCTAAGGGGTAACGTTTTCACGCAGAGGGTGGTACGTGTATGGAATAAGCTGCCAGAGGATGTGGTGGAGGCTGGTACAATTGCAACATTTAAGAGGCATTTGGATGGGTATATGAATAGGAAGGATTTGGAGGGATATGGGCCAGTTGCAGGCAGGTGGGACTAGATTGGTTGGGATATCTGGTCGGCATGGAGGGGTTGGACTGGAGGGTCTGTTTCCATGCTGTACATCTCTATGATTCGATAATAATCCAGAACCCCTGGTTAGTATGGTGATACGTCAGTTCAAATCTCACTGCGGAAATGGTGAAATTTAAATTCATTTGATTCTAGACCTGCAGCAATGTCTTTGACTCTCAACTGCCCTTTAGGTAATTAGAGATGGGAAATAAATACTGAATTAGGCATCAGTGCCCACATCCCACGGCCAGTGATAACAAACAGGGTATCACTAACAAGGCCAGCATTTATTACCAGTCCCTAGTTATAGCTCTTAGTCACCTGTGCTAATGTCTCATCCTTTGGCTTGGTGTCAGATTTCCTGGTTCTGACATTGGTCCTGTGAAACATCTTGGCGTTCTTTACTATGCTAGAAAAGCTATATAAATGCAACTTGTGATTGTTGACTTGTCTTACATCCTCAATAAGCAGGTGAAGTTGTTCAACAGGTCAAAGAACCTCAGCAAATGACAAGGGGAATAAAACAGCTGAGGGGAGAAAGGGAGAAAACAAGCATTAAGAGAAAGGTTTTTTTTGTCAACACAGACAAGAAATCGATCTTTTCTCATGGAACTCAGAAAGAATTCTCCAGTGTGAGGAAACAAGTAATTTGAGTATTCCCAAGAGCTCTTCAAATGCATTAGAGGCCTTGAACGTAGTAGATAATTTTGCACCTTTTACTATTTCCCTATCATGTTTAGAGAACTCACATTTCAGTTTCCATCACAATGAGGGCTGTAGAGAATTGGTGCTTAATTTGCAAGCAAAGGCTAATGATCAATGGGAACGTCCACTGTTGTTTCCTGAGGCACCATATCAGACTCTGTACTGTTCGTGATGTATATCATTGATTTAGCTTTAAATGTATGAGACAAGTTGGAGCCTCTTTGCTCACTGGATTATCAGTTGATACAGTAGAATTGAACTGCCAACAGAATAGTCCTGATCTATAATCAGCGTGCAGCCAAAGGAATCAGTGTGGGAGTCTATATTGTTTTCAGTAACTGCAGTTTGATAGAAGCTTACAGCAGAGAAAGAGCCCTTCAAGCCTGTCCCCACTACATGAACAAAATGAGGGCTCTGTAATGAATCTTTTTTTTCCTGTATTGGCCTGCAAGTGCTTTCGTTTTAAATATAGAACTAATTATCTTTTGAATTTTACCATGGAACAATTGCCACCATTCTTTAACAAGATTCCATATCATCATAATTTGCTGGGTAAGCAAAATGTTCTTTTCATCTGTCTTCTCGTTATATTACCAATTGTCTTAAATTTCTGTTCTCTGGTAACTGACCCTTTTGAGAATTTCACAATTGCAGCAAGGATTACAAATCAAAAACTTTACGATCAGACTTCTCTTTAAAGTGGAAGGACAACTTGAGAAGCCTGCATAATAAGACAGTCTCTGGATTCATTTAAGAAAGAGTTGGATAGAGCTCTCAAGGATAGTGTAATTAAGGGTTACGGAGATAAGGCAGGAACAGGATACTGATTAAGGATGATCAGCCATGATCATATTGAATGGTGGTGCGGGCTCAAGGGGCAGAGTGGCCTACTCCTGCACCTATTGTCTATTGAGCAATTATTGACAATTAGCAACACTTAGATTTTCAAAGAGGTAATGTAGTACAAAGGCATGGAAGTCATGCTCAACTTTGATCAACTAGACTCCTATGGTCATTTCTGGGAACAATGCTTTAGAAGGTTTTGGAGAGGATGCAGAAAAATTTTACTAGAATAGTCCACTTCTTAGGCATTTCTTTAAGATTGATAATGACTTCTTTCCACTTCAAAGTTGTGGGTCCTGTGATTACTAAACTGTTCAATATTGAGATAAGAGGCAATGTTTTAACAGGTAGTGGTTGGGGTGCTTTCCTTTATTGGACAGAGCATTGAGTATAGTAGTTAGGAGGTCGTGTTACATTAGACAGGACATTAGCTAGGCCACTTTTGGAATATTGTATGCAATTCTGATCTCCCTCCTATAGGAAAGATGTTTTGAAACTTGAACGGTTCAGAAAAGATTTACAAGGATGTTAACCAAGGTTGGAGGATTTGCGCTATCGGGAGAGGCTGAAGAGGCTGGGGCTGTTTTTCCTGGAGCGTCGGAGACTGAGGGGTGACCTTATAGAGATTTATAAAATCATTAGGGGCATGGATAGGATAAATAGACATGGTCTTTTCAGTGGGGTGGGAGAAGTCCAGAACTAGAGGGCATAAGTTTAGGATGAGAGGGGAAAGCTATAAAAGGGACCTAAGGAGCACCTTTTTCACGCAGAGGATGGTGCGTGTATGGAATGAGCTGCCAGAGGAAGTGATGGAGGCTAGTACAATTACATTTAAAAAGCATTTGGATGGGTGTATGAATAGGAAAGGTTTGGAGAGATCTGGGCCAAATGCTGGCAAATTGGACTAGATTAATTTTGGATATCGTCAGCATGGACAAATTGGACCACAAAAGTGTGTTTCCGTGCTGTACGTTTCTATGACTCTGACTACATGCCATGATGGAGTTCAGAGCAGAAAATTGGGTTTGGAAGTCTTGTCATGTATGTGAATGATATGTCATGCTCAAGGCTCGTTAATCGTAACTTCTATGCTGGGAAAGTTTGTAGAGAGGACTGACAGATTTGCCAGGCCATTGGATTTGCCGTCAAGAGTCTGGTATCGGAAAAGCACAGCAGGTCAGGCAGCACTCGAGGCACAGGAGAATCAATGTTTTGGGCATAAGCCGTTCATCAGGAATGAGGCTGTGGATTTGCAGCACTCCGCATATTTCTCTGGAGATTTGAGATGTCTGTTGTACGTTGTTCATGTCTCTGATGTATACAGAAGGGCTGGTAACACTGCTGCTCTATAGAGCAGGAGCTTTGAGTTAAGTTTGAGGTTTTTGTTACCAAACTCTCTGTTTGTTAGATGGCCAAATCTGAGCTGGTATATCAGAGATTATGTTGAATTTCATCGACAGTTGTCTGTAATTTTTAAAAGGAGTCTCCTAGCATATGGGCTGTAAAAACCGATCTTTCTGGGAAAGGTTGGATAGAGACAAAAAATACTGCAGATGCTGGAATCTAAAGTAGACAGACAGGAGGCTGGAAGAACACAGCAAGCCAGGTAGCGTCAGGAGGTGGAGAAGTTGACGTTTTCGGTGATGAAGGGTCTTGACCCAAAATGTCAACTTTTCCACTTCCTAATGCTGCCTGGCTTGCTGTGTTCTTCCAGCCTCCTGTCTGTCTACTTTCTGGGAAACATTAGCCAGTCTGGCAGCATCTGTGCAGAAAAAGCAGAATTAACGTTTTGGGTCCAATGGCCCTTTTTTAGAACTGAACCCAAAACGTTAATTCTGTTTTCTCTCCACAGGTTGCTGCACATTTGCTGAGTTTTCCCAGCAATTTCTGTTTTTGTTTCCGATTTCCGGAATCTGCAGTTCTTTGTGGTTTTTTTCCCCCAAGGTATGGGAACTGATCCTTGTTGCCCAGGGGCTTGCTTAAGAGCCGGAGACTCTGCTATATCATGGAAGCAGGCTGGTAGAAGATCTGTGTCTTTTGGGCTTAGCCCTAAAGCTTTGCAAATGTGTTGACAGCTATTTGGAGCTCAGCTTCTGAGTGTGTATGCATACGAACATTGTCTGCACACTGCAACATGATGATTGGGAGAAAATTTTCAGGCAGTGCCAACCATAGATAATGTCGTCTATGGGGACATGATAGTTATTCTCATTAGGGAAGTGACGGTTGAGCAGAAATTTAATAGAGACTTTAAAAGTCATGAATAGTTTTCAGTGGCAGGAGGATTGGTAACTAGAGAGTCCAGATTTAAAACAATGGAGTGGAAAGGAGGAAGCAGTTTTTTTTCAAAACAGTAAATTGTACCCAAGTTGAATGCACATCCTGAAAGGGTGGTGAAAACAGGTTCAATGCTACATTCAAAAATAAATTTGCAGGGCTAATGGGACTAACTGGATAGCATGGCTAAAGAGCCAGCACAGGTATTAAAGGTCAAATGGACTCCATATCTGCTGTATCAATCTGCAAAGATATGCACGTCACATTCCTCCGCTATATTAGAAATATCCTTCACAATTGTCACTTTGCTCATTTATTCAGAAACCTTTTTGTTGTTTTAATGCAAATGTTTTTCTACCCCTTCTACAGAGTTTTCAAGAAGGAAGAGGAGTTGCGGCATCGTATTGGATCAGCAATTGTTTCTCCTTTAGTTGGCACGAAGCAGAGAGATGGAGGAGGGCAACAGAAAGGAAAGAAATCAATTCGGTCTGGTACAGCTGCTCAACCACATGCGGGCACCAACCCACTCTTCATCCCACCCAATGCGCCACAAAGGCAACCCTCCTGGTGAGTATGGTATCTCATTGCTGTTCAAAAAGATAGCTCAGTGGGTACATTACATAGGGATGGGGCAACTTTTGATTTAACTTTTGAACACAAGGTTAGTCAGGAGATGAGGAACCTGCCAACCTGGCTTGACGTCAAGATGTTTCAAAGCCCCGCACAGGCAATGAAGTACTTTGGAGGTGTAGTCATTGTTATAATGTTGGAAAACACTGACCAACTTATGCATTACACTTCTACTCTTCAAGTAGTAGCATGAGTACTTTTAAGTCCAGCTAATAGTGCAGATTGGACCTCAACTTCATGTCTATTCTGAAAGACAGGACTTTTGATAGTGTAGCACACTCCCAATATTGTGCTGAGGTGTAGCCTAGATTGTGTGAGCATGATTTTAAAGTTTGATTTAAGCTGTGACTCTCTGATTCAAAATAAAAGTTTCAGCACAACAAACATTATTGGATTTTTTTAAAAAAATCCAGTCCTTTAGTACCTTCCACATCTTCCTAAAGTCTTTAAACTTTCATGAAGGAGGTGCTGATTCCTACAGGGTCCCTGCTTCATACGTATCTCAGAAACGTAACACATGGGTGTAAACAGATGTTGGCCTATAATTCAGTTCCTAGATCTGCATATGTACCATGGTAATTTCTTAATACAAAGAAAAAGAATACTCAGAGTTATACCATGCTTAAACAAGGTCATTCAGTCTATTGTATTTCTGCTAGCTGTTTTGAAAGAGATAAATCGTTCTTCTTTAGGGTGGCTATCACCGCTGCCTTATAACACCAAGGACCTGGATTCAATTCTAGCCTTGGATGACTCTCTGTGGAGTTTGCACATTTTCCTGATGTCTGCATGGGTTTTTACTGGGTGTTTCAGTTTCCTCCCACAGTCCAAAGACGTGCAGGTTAAGTGGATTGGCCATGCTAAATTACCCCGTAATGTCCAGGGATGGACAGCCAAGGGGAATTAGCCATGGTGAATGTGGGATTACAGGGACAGGGTGGCATGGGATGCTGTTTAGTGGGTTGGTGCAGGCTTGGTGAGCCGAATAGCCTCTATCTGCACTGCAGGGGTTCTGTGATTCTATGATATGATTGTTATGTGATGACATAACTTGCTCTATGATCTGAGCTCTGTGGACTGCTGTTTGTTTCCATGCTGTACACGTATACTCCTGCCAGCAAGAATTTCATTGCTTCTTGTCGGGTTCACCAGTCAACAGAAGAAGGAATTTCGGTCAATATTTTGTTTGTAGTGGCATTAATGAAGCAACCCTACGACAGAGGGACTTCACCGGGTGCCTCGATAGGATAGAATGGTCCAACTGCTGGTGAAGGAAAGACTGGCGAAAGCTGTGATACTGTTTCTCTGAACAATGAAAGGTAAAGATAAGTATGTTCATTAGCATTAAACACCAAGGACAGAAATGTCAAAACATCAAGCGCAATTTGAAATGAAAAGTGACCAGGTAAGATGCTATTACAAATAGTGCATTGGAACGAGCTGCCTGTTCTGGGTGACTTGATGCCTTTAGAAAGATATTGAATCAATAGCTATCGAGGAACTCAGCTCCTGGTTGTAGAGATTTAACAGCTCTATTGGCTTCACATGGGAGTTAAGGAAATGAGTATCTTTGGTGCGGAGGAGTCTTTATTTGGCATTGTCATAGATACACTGTGGAAAGAGTGTTTTGATTGGCATGTGGCCTTTTCTGGTATTGTACACAGGAGTGTTGATGGAGTACAGTAAGCATAGTGAACCTTTCTTGGCATAACTCCTGAATATATTTTACTACAATTCTGATGATGTTAAAAATTATAGTTGTAGAAAGAGAGGCTAACATTTTTGTAGTATTTTCATGGTTTCATGATACCACAAAGCACATCACAGCCTTTAAAATACTTTTGAAGTGTAGTCAGTACTGTAATATAGACTGCCGAGCTGCTAATTTGTGGATGGCAAGTTCCCATAGACAGCATCGTTATAATAATCAGCTAATCTGTTTTATTTATACTGATTAAGGGATAAATATTGAATTGGAAACCAGGGAGAGCTAATTGATTAAACGTCAAAATAATGCTAAGGGATCTCTTGCATTCACCCAAGGGGGTGGCAGGATGTTAGTTTAATGTCCCCTTCTGGCAGTGGAGCATTCACTGGGAGTTTCAACCTGTGCCTTGTGCTCAAGTCTCCAGAGTGAGCTTTGAATCCATGAACTTCTGTCTCAAGGACGGCCCATTGAAGCTAGGTTTTGTACCTTAAGATCAATAGAATAAGACATAGCATGTAATTGTAAAAGTTGAGTTCCAAGATGAGTCAGGTTGAAATTTGTAGAAGGTAGGTTTGTGACTGACATCAGCAAAGACTAAGCAAATGAGCAAAAGGATGGTAGTAGAAGTTAAGTCTGACTTAAAACATTAACAGCTAAGTTTGCTGATAAAATCAAATGGCATGGAATAGCAAACTGTCAGACAGAATGCAGATGGGCATAATCAGGATAGGGAATCGTGCCAATAGATGGCAGTTGCAGATTAATGCAAACTCTGAATTGAGTTTCCAGTGTGGTAACAAATAAACATTGTCTAGTTGGAGGTGCCATCTCTCAGATATGTTAAATTGAGGCCTCAGTCTGACCTCTTGGTTAGACATAAAAGATCCCGGGGCATGAATCTCAAGAAGGAAAGTTCCCTGCAACTGTCCAGATCAGCATGTATCCCTCAACAACAATGGGAAACCATATTATCTGGGCTTTATACCTAATAGTATTTATGGGTGTTTATTGTGTGTAACTGGCCAATATATTTCATTTTGACTGCAAAGTGATTTGGATATTCTGTCTGAAGCCAAAAAAGTTGCTATATCGATTCAAGTCTTTGTTTACCTTATACAGAAAATGATACATTTTGGATGCAAGAACAAAGCAAATGTGCATTTACCTTGCAAGACAATTTTATCTGCCTGTAGGAGTACATGTTATTAGCATCAGCGGCAAAAACTGTAAAAATTAAAGAAAATACATTAAAGTTGAGACTTTTCTGTTCAGACCAATGGTTCCTTGCGTCATTGTCAGATTTTTGTCATGGCATTTCTGTAAAGCACCTTGGGATATTAGGCAAACTTCTAAGTGTACTCATTAATATTTATTAAAGTGCAAATTGTATTGTTGCATGGTAAGACAGCAAGAAATGTGAGAGCATAAAAACAAATTCTGGAGGAACATTAATTTTACCCACAAGCAAGAAAGACCCACATTGCCTTGTGCCAAATCTCTGTTATTAACGATATATTTTTCTCCCTTTTGAAGTGATTAGGCTGGCATTCTGAATAGAGTTAACTTTTAGACTTCTGACCATAAGACATAGGAATGGAAATAAGGCCATTCGGCCAATGAAGTCCACTCTGCTGTTCAATCATGGCTGATGGGCATTTCAACTTCACTTTTCCGCACTCTCCCTGTATTCCTTAATTCCTTGCAAGATTACAAATTTATCAATCTCTGCCTTGAAGACATTTAATGTCCCAGCCTCCCCTGCAGTCCATGGCAATGAATTCCACAGGCCCACCACTCTCTGGCTGAAGAAATGTCTCCTCATTTCCATTCTAAATTGACCCCCTCTGATTCTAAGGTTGTGCTCACGGGTCCTAGTCTCCCCACCTAACAGAAACAAATTCCCAGTGTCCACCCTTTCTGAGTCATGCATTATGTTGTAAGTTTATATTGGATCTCCCCTCAACCTTCTAAACTCTAATGAATATAATCCCAGGATCCTCAGCCTTTCACTGTATGTTAGGCCTGCCATTCCAGGGATCATCCGTGTGAATCTCCACTGGACACGCTTCGTGCCAGTAAGTCCTTCCTGAGATGTGAGGCCCAAAATTGGACACAGTATCCTTCCTATCGGAAAGATGTTGTGAAGCTTGACAGGGTTCAAAAAAGATTTAGAAGGATATTGCCAAGGTTGGAGAATTTGAGCTATAGGGAGAGGTTAAATAGGCTACGGCTGTTTTCCCTGAAGTGTCTGAGGGTAAAAACAATGACTGCAGATGCTGGAAACCCGATTCTGAATTAGAGTGGTGCTGGAAAAGCACAGCAGGTCAGGCAGCATCCGAGGAGCAGGGAAATGAAGTTTCGGGCAAAAGCCCTTCGTCAGGAAAGAGGCAGAGTGCCTGAAGGGTGGAGAGATAAATGAGAGGAGGGTGGGGTGGGGAGAAAGGGGTGAGGTGGGGGAAGGGGAAATGAGGAAACTGTTGAAGTCCACATTGATGCCCTGGGGTTGAAGTGTTCCGAGGCGGAAGATGAGGCGTTCTTCCTCCAGGCGTCGGGTGGTGAGGGAGCGGCGGTGAAGGAGGCCCAGGACCTCCATGTCCTCGGCTGATTGGGAGGGGGAGTTGAAATGTTGGGCCACAGGGCCGTGTGGTTGATTGGTGAGGGTGTCCCAGACATGTTCCCTAAAGTGCTCTGCTAGGAGGCGTCCAGTCTCCCCAATGTAGAGGAGACCACGTCAGGAGCAACGGATACAATAAATGACATTGGTGGATGTGCAGGTAAAACTTTGATGGATGTGGAAGGCTCCTTTGGGGCCTTAGATGGACGTGAGGGAGGAGGTGTGGGCGCAGGTTTTGCAATTCCTGCGGTGGCAGGGGAAGGTGCCTGGACGGGAGGGTGGGTTGTTGGAGACATGGACCTGACCAGGTAGTCACGGAGGGAACGGTCTTTGCGGAAGGCGGAAAGGGGTGGGGAGGGAAATATATTCGTGGTGGTGGGGTCTGTTTGGAGGTGGTAGAAATGTCGGCAGATGATTTGGTTTATGCGAAGGTTGGTAGGTTGGAAGGTGAGCACCAGGGGGGCGTCCCCATGACTTGTCCGGACTTGTCCTACCTGCCTATCTCCTTTCCCACCTATCCACTCCACCCTCTCCTCCCTGACCTATCACCTTCATCCCCTCCCCCACTCACCTATTGTACTCTATGCTACTTTCTCCCCACCCCCACCCTCCTCTAGCTTATCTCTCCACGCTTCAGGCTCACTGCCTTTATTCCTGATGAAAGGCTTTTGCCCGAAACGTCGATTTCGCTGCTCCTTGGATGCTGCCTGAACTGCTGTGCACTTCCAGCACCACTAATCCAGGGTTCTGTCCTTGTTACGGTTTGAGGGGTGGGGGTCTAAGGGCGGAGGTGCGGGATGTGGGTGAGATGCATTGGAGGGCATCTTTAACCATGTGGGAAGGGAAATTGTGGTCTCTAAAGAAGGAGAGGGTGGGAAGAGGTGTCATCCAGGTAGCTGTGGGAGTCGGTGGGTTTGTAGAAAATGTCAGTGTCAAGTCGGTCGTCACTGATGGAGATGGAGAGGTCCAGGAGGGGGAGGGAGGTGTCAGAGATGGTCCAGGTAAATTTAAGGTCAGGGTGGAATGTGTTGGTGAAGTTGATGAATTGCTCAACCACCTCACGGGAGCACAAGGTGGCGCCAATGCAGTCATCAATGTAGTGGAGGAAAAGGTGGGGCGTGGTGCCGGTCTAACTACGGAAAATAGACTGTTCTACGTAGCTAACAAAGAGACAGGCATAGCTGGGGCCCATATGTGTGCCTATGGCTACCCCTTTGGTCTGGAGGAAGTGGGAGGATTCAAAGGAGAAATTGTTAAGGGTGAGGACCAGTTCGGCCAAACGAATGAGAGTGTTGGTGGAAGGGTGCTGTTGGGGACTTCAGGAGAGGAAGAAACGGAGTGCTTGGAGGCCCTGGTCATGGCGGATGGAGGTGTAGAAGGATTGGATATCCATAGTGAAGGTGAGGCGTTGGAGGCCGGGGAAACGGAAGTCTTGGAGGAGGTGGAGGGCATGGGTGGTGTCTTGAAAGTATGTGGGGAGTTCCTGGACTAGGAGGGTTCGGACAGTGTTGAGGTAGGTAGAGATGAGTTCAGGAGCATGCTGAGACGATGGGTTGGCTAGGGTGATCAGGCTTATGGATCTTGGGAACGAGGTAGAACCGGGCAGTGCGGGGTTCCCGGACTATGAGGTTGGAAGCTGTGGGTGGGAGATCTCCTGAGGTGATGAGGTTCTGTGTGGTCTCCGACATGATAGTTTGGTGATGGGGGTCGAGGAGGCAGTAGGAGGAGGTGTCCTTGAGTTGGCATCTGGCTTCAGCAGTGTAGAGGTCAGTGCGCTGGCTTGATGGTGAGGTTGGGATTGGAGTGGAGGGCAGCGCGTTGTGAGGGTGAGAGGTTGGAGTAGGGGAGGGGGGTAGACAGGTTGAGGCGGTTAATGTCCCGGCGGCAGTTGGAAATGAAGAGGTCCAGGGCGGGTAATAGGCTGGCATGGGGTGTCCAGGTGGATGAAGTGTGTTGGAGGTGAGCGAAGGGGTCCTCGGATGATGGGTGGGTGTCCTGATTGCAAAAGTAAGCTTGGAAGCGGAGGCGGCAGAAGAAGTATTCGACGTCACGGCGTGTATTAAATTCATTGATGCATGGGCGGAGGGGGATGAAGGTGAGTCCTTTGCTGAGGATGCTCGTTCGTCCTCAGTGAGGGGGAGGTCTGGAAGGATGGTGAAAACTTGGCAGGGCTGGGAGCTAGGGCCTGGTGTGGGTGTGGATCTGGGACTGGGGGCGGAGCCTGTAAATGGAGTGGGTGTGGTGGTGGGGGGAATGGGGGTGGAGGCATGAGCAGGGGTGGTGTTCCCCTCAGGGTTCTGGGGAGCAGGGATGGTGACAGTGGGATCTGTGGGGGGCATGTTAGCAGAATGCAGGTGAGTGGTGTTGGTGGGGGTGGAAGTGGTGGCAAACATGGCAGTGGGGCGGGGGCGGAAGTCACTGAGCATGTGACATCAGCAATGATGTGAGGGCGGAAGTGATGCATGAGGAATTGTCACGGGCGGAAGTGGCTGTGGAAGCGGCCTTGATGGGGGCGGAAGTGATGTCATCAGTCAGCGTGGGGATGGTAGCTGCACCAACCCTGAAGTATCTGAAGCTGAGGGGTGACCTTATAGACGTTTATGAAATCATGAGGGGCATGGATAGGATTAATAGACCCTGGGGTGTGGGAGTCCAGCGCTAAAGGGTATAGGTTTAGGGTGAGGGGAAAATTACAAAAGAGACCTTTGAGGCAACTTTTTCATGCAGAGAGTGGTGCGTCTGCAGAATGGGCTGCCAGAGGAAGTGGTGGTGGCTGGTACAATTACAACATTGAAAAGACGTTTAGGTGGATGTATGAATTGAAGGGTTTGGAGGGATATGGGTTGGGTGCTGTCAGGTGGGACTAGATTAAGTTGGGATACCTAGAATCTCTGACTATGACTATTCTAAATGGGGCCTAACCTGAGTTTTATAAAGTCTCAGAAGCACATCGCTGTTTTTATATTCCAACCCTCTTGAGATGAATCTGCATTGAGATACATCGTGAGACCAGCTGAGAGTCAGTTCAATGTAATTAGTTGTAGGCTTTTCCCTAACTCTAAATACTGTGCCAGTGACGTTTCAAGTCTTTTTGGAACTGTCAACTATTGTGACTGTATACTAATTCACTTATCCAGGATTTTTTGCATTTGCCCTCTCCCTTCTGTAAAGACAGACTCAGTGTTATCTCCAGGCTTTGTACTGATCTGCCTATTGCAACTAGTGTCAGTGGATTCTGTCCAGCTTCAACCATAAAGTGAGGTTTTTGAAAGTGTTGACTAGCAGTCAGAATTGATTTTATTTCAACTTCTTGTAAAGAAACTCATTAAACATTTCTAACAAAATTTGCATGCAGAAACTAAATAATTGCCGCTTTTGTGGTTGTCACAGGAGAGAAAGGCTTGCTTTTAAATTTTGTGATATAGGAAAGATGGCAACAAATGCGTGCACATCCAGATCCCACATACAGCAATCAAATAAATGAGCAGCTCATCCACTTATTAACATAATAGTAACAGTGCAGTTGGATCTCTTGTGCCTATGCACTAATCAGACAGCACTTCCAATAGTGCACACTTGTATTCAGGAATTAACAATGTTACCCACTGCGCTAGGCCTGAAACACAAATACAAGAGAGCCTTTTTTGCATGTTATGATAAAATTAATTAAAACTTTTTGCAAATAGTGTTTAACCATGAGATCATTTGAATATTGTGTTTTCTCTGTTCCCTGTATGTGTGTCTCCTTCACCAAGAAGATCCGTTATAATTAACATCCTGGAATATCAGATGTGATTGAAAGTCTGTTTAACAGGGTGAGATATTCACTGCTGTGTAAACATACCTTTTGTGAACAAGGAGACAGTAAGGACTGCAGATGCTGGAAGTCAGAGTCAATAGATGTGAAGCTGGAAGAGCACATCAGGTCAGACAGCATTTGAGGAGCAGAAAAGTCAACATTCCCTTTTGAGAACAGACTATTTATTTTCAGGTTTTCATGTCCTGCTCCTCCAAAAGTCAAGTATATTTAAAATTTGTTTGCACAGTTATTTGAATCAGGAGCTCTGGGGAATTACTTTTAAACTGAGTTATTGTGAACGGAATGCATCATTTCAGGAGATTAGATTAGATTAGATTAGATTACTTACAGTGTGGAAACAGGCCTCTCGGCCCAACAAGTCCACACCGCCCCGCCGAAGCGCAACCCACCCATATCCCTACATTTACCCCTTACCGAACACTACGGGCAATTTAGCATGGCCAATTCACCTGACCTGCACATCTTTGGACTGTGGGAGGAAACCGGAGTACCCGGAGGAAACCCACGCAGACACGGGGGGAACGTGCAAACTCCACACAGTCAGTCGCCTGAGGCGGGAATTGAACC
This sequence comes from Chiloscyllium plagiosum, assembly GCF_004010195.1. Classification (NCBI taxonomy): domain Eukaryota; kingdom Metazoa; phylum Chordata; class Chondrichthyes; order Orectolobiformes; family Hemiscylliidae; genus Chiloscyllium; species Chiloscyllium plagiosum. The sequence goes on along the minus strand of NC_057729.1, from coordinate 56,440,341 downwards.
CAGGTCTCTGGCGCTGTGAGGCAGCAGTGCTAACCACTGTGCCACCGTGCCGCCCTGATGACACAGTGAAGGCAGATGGTGAAGGCAGATTTAGAACTAAAGTTTAAAAGAGCATTAGATATGAGAAAAAAGTTGGGAAGTGGAAAGAAGTACAGGACATAGCTCTTGCACAGAGATATAGTGGGCTGAATGGCATCCTGTTTTGTCAGATAGTGTTTAGATTAACAGTGAGTTCTTCATGAGCACACATTAGAAACTTAAATGACTGCTCTTAATGCAATAAAATTATGAGCTAAAGTGGAAGCATATGGAACTGAAGGTAAATTATTGACCTGGTTAGAAAATTAGCTGAGTGGGAAAAGACAGAGAATAGGGATAATGGGAAGGTACTCTAATTGACAGAATGTAATTAGTGGTGTGTCTCAAAGATCTATGTTGGAGCTCAAATAAGTAATATTCATCAGCAATTCAGATGGTGAATATAAAAGGCACAGATCCAAGTTTACCAATGGCACAAAGATAGATGGCATTGTAAACATTGCCATTGGCGGCACGGTGGCTGAGTGGTTAGCACTTCTGCCTCGCAGTGCCAGGGACCCGGGTTCAATTCCATGCTTGGGTAACTGTGTGGAGTTTGCATTTTCTCCCAGAGTTTGTGTGGGTTTCCTCCTGCTGCTCCGGTTTCCTCCCTCAATCCATGCTGAATTGCCGATGGTGTTCAGGGATGTGTAGTGCATTAATTAGGTGTAAATGTCGAGTAATTTGATAAGGGAATGGTCTGGGTGGGTTACTCTTCGGAGGGTCGGTGTGGACTGTTGGGCCGAAGGGTCTGTTTCCACATTGCAGGGATTCTGTGATTCATTGTATATAGCAGCAAATTTATTTCATTCTGGACAGGTGAGATATCATTCATTTCAGAATTAGAAAACATATATTTGGGGTACTTTCTAAATAGTGAAAAATTAGGAACCGTGAAAGTCAAAAATTGACTGGAGTGTCAATATAGATCATTAAAATGTTGTGACGAGGTACTGAAAATAAACAAAACACAAATAGAATGAAGGACTTCATTGCAAGAAGACCAGAATATAATATGGTTGAAGTTATGTACATCCTGAATAAATCACATCAGAAATAGTGTCAGCATTTCTGGACACCGTGCCTTAGGAAGGATACATTGGCCTTGTAAATAATGCAGCGTGTAATACCAGAATGATACTTGTACCACAAGGGTTTAAATTACAAAGAAAGTTTAAAAAAACTAGAGTTGATACTCTTGTAATTTAAGAGATTAAGGAGTGATTTAATAAAGTTTTCATACACTAAGCAACACTGGAATGGTCGATATAAATCATTTCCAAGATTTGGGAAATGTTTAGTATTCATCAGGACCAGAGTTAAAATTAGGGTCTTTCAAGAGTGAAGTTAGAAACAACTTGTGCACAAAGCATTAGACATTTAGAACTCTCTTTGATAAGCGACATTTGATGCTAGATTTTTTATTAATTATAAATGTGAGATTGGTACATTTTTGGAAGATGTTAATGACTCCTTAAGCAGCGGTGTCGAATTCCGCAATTACTTCTAGAAGTAAAAATGTAGCAGATACATGCAAACACTACCACCTGCAAGTTCCCCACCAAACCACTCCCCATCCTGATTGGAAATATATTGTTATTCCTTCACTGTTGCTGAGTCAAAATCCTGGAATTCTCTCACTACTGGCATTGTGGGTTTACCTACAGTATATGGGCTGCAACAGTTCAAGAAGATCGGTCACCAATGTCACTTTCTCAAGGGACAGACAATAAATGCCACCCCAGCCAGCAATTCCCATGAGTGAATAAAAAATATTTAAGAAAAAGGTAGGTGTGTGAAGTTATGTTGCAAATTAGCCATGATGTCATTGAATATTAGAATAGTCCCTGAGCTAAATGGCTTCCTCCTGTTCTTGAGTAACATTGCGAAAGTGAGCAATGCAGATGCTGGAGATTAGAGTCGAGAGTGTAGTGCTGTAAAAGTACAGCAGGTCAGGCAGCATCCATCGATTTTCCTGCTCCTCGGATGCTGCCTCACCTTTTGTGCTTTTCCAGCACCACACTCTCGACTCTTATCTCCAGCATCTGCAGTCCTCACTTTTGCAATGTTACTTAAGAACAGGAGGAAGCCATTTGATGCTGTATAGACACTGATTATAGAAGATCAATATACCTACATGCCTCCAAAAGGACAGACCTTTTACTGCCCTTGTAATGCCAGCTCACAAGTGTATTCTTTGTTGTTTAATTCCAAACAAAGAGGTGCATTTTCTTGCTCATATCAGCTGTGGCTTACTGCTCTCACCTCTAATTGTGAAGGTCATGGATTCAAGTCCTACTCCAGAGACTTTGGTGCATAATCTAGGCTCCCACTTGAATGCAGTATTATTGAATGAGCACTCTTTCAAATGAGATATTAAACTGAGGCATTGACTGCCCAGCATGCTCATTTAGAAAACCAACTGGTATTGTTCACAGATGAGCAGGGGAGTTCTGACCGATATTTATATTTAACTAACAATTGTGAAGTTAGATTTGGTGATCATTCATCCTGCTGGCCATAAATGGCCATAGGCCCTACCTAGAATAGTGAATGCAGGGCACTGAGCTTAAAATCGACATTAATCCTCTCTGCCAAATATCTTTTATTAAGTTTAGGGGATGTGTGTTTTGCTGGTTGGGCCATCATTAATTGCCCTTGAGAAGTTGGTGGTAGGCTATTCTTGAACCACAGCAATCCATTTGATGTAGGTGCATCCAAAATAGTTCCAGGATTTTGACCCAATGTTAGTGAAGGCACAGACATATATTTCCACGTGAGGATTGTGATGGGTTTGGAGAGAAACAAAGCAGTGAGTAAAATGATAAGTCAAATCCATGTTGGTTTATGGGTTTTGCACAGGATTTAAGTAGAAAGGTTAATATTTACTAATTAAAGACAACAGAATAAAACAGTGGAGGATCTATTTTACAACAAAGTATACGAGAGAAAGTGAGGGCTGCAAATGCTGGAGATCAGAGCTGAAAATGTGTTGCTGGAAAAGCGCAGCAGGTCAGGCAGCATTCAAGGAACAGGAGAATCGACATTTCGGGCATAAGCCCTTCTTCAGGAGGGCTTATGCCCGAAACGTCGATTCTCCTGTTCCTTGGATGCTGCCTGACCTGCTGCGCTCTTCCAGCAACACATTTTCAGCTACAACAAAGTATAGTCTGTTTGTGGAACAGTTCACCAGTATGGGTGGTCATGCAAGAAACCTCAGCGGGGTTTCATGACCAAACTAAACTAGTTCTGGTCGACAAATGGGATTCTAGGTTATTAGAAATTGCACCAAGGGAATGTTGGATAGGTAGGCTGGTTGGGCTGGATGCCTTCTGCCTAAATCTGTTGGTATGTAGTCAATTGTTAAGTAGCGAGGCACAGCAGCCAGACTCTGCACGGCACATTCCTAAAAAAAACCAGCATGATAAATGACTAGTTTCTGTTTTCAATGGGACTAGATTGAAGGACAGATATTGCCAAGAACATGGGTAGAGTGCCTCTTTCTCTTCTTTGGATCCACCCCTAGGCCTTAGATCAATGTTTCATCTCAAAGATGGCACCTCCAACAGTGCAGCACTTTCTGGGTACTATAGTAGAATGTCATACATAATGAAGTGCACATGTCCTGCCATGTGTGGCCTTCTAAGGCTGATACGTTATCCACTGAAGCAAACCTGAAGCTTGAAAACAACAGACACTTGGTGTCATTACCAGAGTGCTGCTCGTTAAACTAGACCCAGTAAAGATCTGAGAGGAAGAGGTGCTTAAACTGATAACCATTCTAGCTTTGAGATCCATCCAGCATAGAGATCTACAGGGTGAAAGTGAGGACTGCAGATGCTACAGATCAGAGTTGAGTGTGTGATGCTGGAAAAGCACAGCAGGTCAAGCAGCATCTGAGGAGCAGAAGAATCTACATTTCAGGAAAGGTTTATGCCCAAAACGTCGATTCTCCTGCTCCTCGGATGCTGCCTGACCTGCTGTTCTTTTCCAGCACCACACTCTCAACTCATAGAGGTCTATAACACAGAAAAGGCCCTTCTGTCCATTGAGTATGTGTACATCAAAAACAAGCACCTGAATATTCTAATCCCATTTTCCAACATTTGGCCCATAGCAAAGTGCACATCTAAATGCTGCTTAAATGTTATGAGAATTTCTGCCTCTTCCACCCTTTTTGGTAGTGAGTTCCAGATTCTCACCACCCTCGGAGTGAAAATTAATTTCATCGCAATCCCTCTAAACCTTTCCCTTAAATCTATGTCCCTAGTCATTGACCCCTCTACCAAGGAAATATATTCCGTTCTGTCTATTCTATTTGTGCCCCTCATAGTTTAATACATCCCAATCATGTGTGTCCTCACTCCCCCAGCTTCAAGGAAAATAGCCCCAATCTAACAAATCTCTTTTCATAACTGAAACTCTTCAGGCCCAGTTAATATCCTGGTGAATCTCTTACTCACTAACTCCAATGCAATGGCATCCTTCCTATAATGGCAATTCCAGAACGGTGCGCAATACTCAACAGATTACATTACAGCGTGGAAACAGGCCCTTCGGCCCAACAAGTCCACACCGACCCGCCGAATCCAGTTAATATCCTGGTGAATCTCTTACGCACTATCTCCAATGCAATGGCATCCTTCCTATAATGGCAATTCCAGAACGGTGCGCAATACTCTAGTTGTGACCTAACCAATGTTTTACACAGTTCCAACATAACCTCCCTGCTCTGAAATTCTATGCTTCAGCAAATAAAGGCAAGTATCCACGTGCCACCTTAATCATTTTAAATACCTATCCCAATACTATCCCAGTGGGCATGCACCCCAGTGTCCCTCCAATCCTCATTACTTTCTAGAGTTCTACAATTCATGATGTATTTCCTCATCTTGTTTGTTCTGCCCAACCCACACTTATCTGTATTGAATTCCATTTGCCACTGATCAGCCCATCTGATCAGCCAATCTATAACCGTCTGTAATGTAAGGCTATGTTCCTTACTATTTACTACCCACCAATTTTCATATCATCTGCAAACTTACTGATCAACCTTCCTACAAGTATAAGTCATTCATATATAAACTGTTAGCAGCAAACTGCTTCAACAATGATCCCTGCAGAAACCACTGGACACACAGGCTTCCAGTCACAATGACACCCCTTGACCATCATCCTCTGTGTCCTGCAATTCAGCCAAACCTGGATTTAATTAGCCAAGTTTCCTTGGCTGTCATAGGTTCTTACCTTCCCATGCAGGACCTTATCAAAAGCCTCACTGAAATCCAAGCAGAAAATGTCAAATACATTGCCCTCAAACGCATATCTAGTCACTTCATGGAAAAAATTCAGTCAAATTGGTCAGACATGACCTCCCCTTATCAGAATCATGCTGACTGTTCTTGATGAACCCCTGCCTCTCCAAATGTAGATTAATTCTGTTCCTCAGAATTATTCTCAATAGTTGCCCTACCACTGAGGTTAGACTGACTGCTTGCAGTTTCGTGGTTTTCCCTCCTGTATATGCCTTGATATTCAGAGTTCGCTGAATTTGCTGGGCCCATCTTTTTTGTACTCTCTGTAGGGACGGCAAGGTGCACCAGGGTCCCAGGTTCAATTCCAGCCTCGGGCGACTGTCTGTGTGGAGTTTGCACATTCTCCCCATGTCTGTGTGGGTTTCCTCCAGGAGCTCCAGTTTCTTCCCACATTCCAAAGATGTACAGGTCAGGTGAATTGGCCATGCTAAATTGCCCATAGTGTTAGGTGCATTAGTCAGAGGGAAATGGGTCTGGGTGGGTTTGTCTTCGGAGGGTCAGTGTGGATTTGTTGGGCCGAAGGGCCTGTTCCATACTGTAGGGAATCTAATCTATTTGCTTCTTGAATGCATCCCATTGTTCTGACACAGATTTGCCTAAAAGGATCTGCTCTTAGTCCACTTTCACCAAGTCATGTCTGATTTTAGTAAGATTGACCTTCCTCCCAGTTTCATACTTGGATTTCAGGCTTATTCTTGTCCTTTTCGATAACAAACTTAAATCTAATGGAGTCTGCCCTCAATCAACTTTGTAGCTATGTAACAGAAACTTAGTGTCTGATCTTCAGTTTTAAGATAAAGTTAACTTTGGACTTGTAGCATAGTGGCAGTGTATAACTCATGTTTGCACAGTATTGTATTCAGTTGGCTCACTGTTTAACTCAGTTCTACAGGGATTAAATAAACCAATTTTCAGTTTTATCGGGATTGATGTGATCTAAATTCCACAGACAGTGCTTCAATGAATTGATTTCTTTTTAATGGGCTTCTATAACATTCCTATGGCAATGCAGCCTCTGCTGTTTAATAAAGGTAAGTTTATGCGCTGCTGTAATTAATTAGATTCATTGAGTAAGCTCAGATGTATTTAGTGCATGGCCTTTGCTGTGATGGATTGTACACACCACTGCCCTTGGGCTGTGACTTGAAAATTATCATCAGCATCATTATTTAAATCTGTTTCCATGTTTAGCATTTAAGATGCACAATCTTAAAATATTCCCATGCTTCATTTTCAGTTCAATGGTATGATTAAGACCTGTGCAATCTCTAATACTCTCCTCAAATGGAATTGGAAAGTGAAATGACTGATGAAGTGTCAGCTGCGGCTCAGTGGGTTACACACTGAGATGAGGGTTTCAAGTCCCTCTCCAGAGGCCTTGAGTAAAAAGCTAGGCTGATGTACCCCGTGTACTCCCTGAGAAGCACTGTTCCATCACGTGTTTTTCAGATGAAACATTAAACCAAAGCCCCAACTGCACTCTTGATGAGACACAAAATATCCATTAGTGCTGACCAATATTAATCCTTCAACCAACATTAGTGAAAAGGATGACCAGGATATTATATCTTTGCTGTTGATTAGAGCCTGCTGTGTTCAAAGTGCATGCAATAGTTCCGACATTACGACTGTGAAAACATTTCAAAACTATTTCTTCACTTTGGAATGTAATGAGGTCTTAAGAGAATTGTAGAAATATGTTTACTGTTTCTTTCTTACTGTGGCTCATCCAAAGGATCTGGCACTGATAAGTCACTGGGACTAGGTGAGATGCATTTAAGTATAAAATGATGCAAGTAAGGGTGGAAATTCTGGCGACACTGGCCATAATCTTCCATTTATCCTTAGATACAGGAGTGGTGCCAGAGGACTGCAGAATTGCAAATGTTACATGCTTGGTCGGTGTTGAAAGGTGTTAAGAGTAAGCCCATCAACTATAGACCACTCATTTTAATCTCGCTAATGAGAGAGTTTTTCAAAATAATATGGGACAAAAGTTAATAGTCACTGAATAGATGTGGAGTAATTAGTTGTGTTTAACTAACTTAATTTGCGTTTTTGGTGAGGTAACAGAAAGAATTAATGAGGTATCTGAACTTCCAAAAAAAATTCTATAAAAATTCTACACAAGCTTGTCAGAAAAGCTAGATCCCCTGGAATTCAAGGAGCAGTGACAGCATTGATAGAAAGTTGACTGAGTGACAGGAAACAGTTGTTTATCATTGAACAGTGGGGTTTCCCATAGATCATTATTAGGTCCACTGCTTTTCTTAATCTATATCAATAATGTGGACTTGAGTTTCCAGGGCACAGTTTCAACTTTTGTTGCATAAAATATTGGTTTATTGTGAACTGTGGAGAGGTTAATGATAGATTTCAGAGAAAACAGAACATTGATGGAATTGACAGAAATGTGGTGGCTGAAATTTAATTCAGACAAGCGTGAGGTGATACCTTTCATATGAAAACAAGAACAGACTGTGTAAAATATAAGAACTGCAGAACAGAGGGGCCTGGAGTGTATGAAAGCAATTTGTTGAAAATGACTGGGCTGAGAAAGAGATTAGATTAGATTAGATTAGATTAAATTAGATTAGATTCCCTACAGTGTGGAAACAGGCCCTTTGGCCCAACAAGTCCATGCCGACCCTCCAAAGAGTAACCCACCCAGACCCATTTCCCTCTGACTAATGCACCTAACACTATGGGCAATTTAGCATGGCCAATTCACCTGACCTGTACATCTTTGGAATGTGGGAAGAAACTGGAGCTCCCGGAGGAAACCCACACAGACATGGGGAGAATATGCAAACTCCACACAGATAGTTGCCCGAGTGGTTAAAAGGTATAGGGATTCTGGCCTTAACAAATAAAGGCAGAGAATACAAAAGCAGAGAAGTTTTGCTGAATCTTTATAAAACACTGTTTAAGCATCAACTGGAATATTTTGTCCAATTTTGCTGCCATCACCCTTTGAAGATGTTCATAAGGCTAGTTCCTGAGGGACTTCAGTCACGTAGACAGATTGGCAAACATGGCTCTTCTTGGAGATTAGAGCATTGAGAGGAGGTTTGATAGAGGTATTTAAAATTATGTGGAACCTGGAGAGAGTAGACAGGTGGGAACTGCTGTTATTGGTTGAAGAATCAAGTATCAAAGGACACCAATTTAAAGTGGACAGCAAAAGAACCAAAGGTATCCTGAGGAAAAATCTTTTTACAAAGCGAGAGGTTAGAATCCGGATTGCTGTGCTTGGTAGAGTCTGATTTGGTCAAAAGGGATTTAAATAGTTATCTGAAGAGAAATATTTGCAGGTCTAAGGGCAAAAGGCAGGGCAACGGATTAACTAGTTTGCTCTTGCAGACAGCTGACACAAGGGGCTGAATACTTCGTTGGGTGTTCTAACCATTCTTTATATTCCAGATGCCATTTTAAACAGGTCTTAAACCGTCTGAAATAAATTTAGTCAAATCTGACTGGAGTTATAGGCATTCTAATTGCCAATCACTGGAACTGTGCCTGGAAGTAGCAAGTTAAGTTGCTCATTTCTCTACTGTTTGTCATTAAGTTATCACTTTAAAAGAGTATTCAATGACAGTATCCATTTTGTACACATTAAGATCCCAGAAACAAAAATGAGGTAAATAATCTATATGTTTTTGGTTTGAGGCATGAACACTGGTCAGGAGACAGATGGTGGTTGGGAAACAACTAGCTTTTGGAATAGCATAAAATCTTTGATATCGTCATGAGCATTAATTTACAACACCTGTAACATTGCATCCTCCCACAAAGTTGTATTGAGCTCAGTCCTACCACCTTCTGAACATCTTGTTCTCCCAAACAAGTTCATACTACTGGCTGATTGTTAAATACAGACGGAATTGTGTGGTTTATTATTTCTGTTGTCAGAATGTTGCTTTGCTATGTCCCCTGCTCCCATCATTATCTCTGAGGGTTTGTTTTGCTAAAAACCATTTATTTTCTTTAGTGAATTCATGTTCTGTGAAAGCTGGATACAGTAACTTGTATAATTGGTTTGAGGTGTCACAGATAACAGTTGGACAGTTTATCATTTTAATAGTTGCTGTTCTGGAGATTGCAGCTGTTGTATTTAATGGCAACTTGTATTAGTTCAGTCCTGTGTTTGGTTGTATACATGATGTGAGCACTGCATTCAGTCCAGTACTGAGGAATGTGGTTTACTGTCAGACTTGATATCTTTCAGACTTGACATTAAATAGAGGCTCCTGTCTACCTTCTCAGGTAGACATAAAAATAAAATTTGTCACTGTTTCAAAAAAGTGAGCAGGAAGGTTTTTCCCACTGTCCTGGGCAATATCTATCTTTTAACTAAATTATCTAGGCATGATTTTTTTGCTATTTGTGGATCCTTGCTGTGTACAAATTGCTGCAATGTTTCATAAATTGCAACAGCAACTTCATTTCAAAACCTGCTTAATTGGCAGTAAAGTGCTTTGGGATATGCTGAGGTTATGAAAAGTGCGATGTTAATGCAAGTTCTCCTCTTTTGTTTTTTTGTTGAGTCATTTCTTCAGAAGTATTCAAAAACCGTGTCAGGAAAGGATGTGCCAGGCTATGAGCACCAACTCTGAGCACTCTGCCTAGTATCTCTGAATGGAAGTAAAAGGATTAATAACAAACAGAAACAAGTACTTGTTGTTTCAAGTTAGTCATATTACCAAAATACTTCACATACTTTGCATGTTTTTTTTTGGCCAATAATTAGGGGTTTCCACTGACTGTAGGCAGCCATAGGCATTTCATGAATTGAAGCAAGAGTGAGTTAGTGATGAGCTTTCTGAATTTATTGCAGCCTGATTTTCCTATCACATTCCAGAATGATCCCCTGGGGAAACACTTGAAAGGCTTTCGGAAAGGAACAAAGGAAGTGGGCGCTAGGATGATACAATGGTTAGCACTGCTGAATCACAGCACCATGGACTCAAATTCAATTCCAGCCTTGGGTGACTGTCTGTCTGGAGTTTGCACATTCTCCCAGGTTTCCGTGGTTTTCTGCCAGGTGCTTTGGTTTCCTTGCATAGTCCAAAGATGTGCAGGTTAGGTGAATTGACCACCCTAAATGCAGGGTTTCAGGGATAGGTGGGGAAGATGGGTCTGGGTAAAGTGCTGTTTTGAGAGTCAATGCAGACTCAAAGGGCAAAATGGCCTCTTTCTGCACTGGAGAGATTCAGGAAGTGGGCTGAATTTGATGTCTCTCGGAGAGCTGGAACAGTCTGAATGGCTGTATCATTCTGTGACCCTAGAGTAGTCACGTTGATTTTCCCCATACTGATCAAGAATTGAAAGAAAATTTCTAAAATGGGTAATATGCTTTTGTTAAAAAAGAAAGAAAAAAGTATTTATACTAGAAATCATGAATTAGAAAGCATTTTGCATTTTGAGATAATCAGAATATAGGTGCAGGGGTAAGCATTTTCCCCCTCAAACCTATCAGTCAGTAAGACAATGGATGATCTAATGTAGTCTTAACTGTACTTATTTGCCTGACTCTCATAACTTTTGACTCAATTGTCAGTCAAAAATCTATCTAACTTATCAATGACATATTTAATGACTTAACCCACACTGCCTTCTGTGCAAGAGAATTCCAAAAATTAATAGAATCATAGAATTTTACAGTATAGAAGGAGGCCATTCAACCCACCCTGTCAGTACTGTCTCTCGAAAGAGTTACCCAGCTCATCTCCATAGGCCTTTAACATCATTACGTTCTCTAAATGGTCCTCTGAGCAGAAATTATTCCTCTTTTTCATGTTAAAAAGGAGATTCCTTATATTGAAAGTGTTTCTCCTATTTCTAAATTGCCCCACAGGGAAGATAATCTTTCAGTATCCATCCTGTCAAGTCCCCCGTAACATCTTGTATGTTTCAATAAGATCACCCAGATGAGATCCTGGAAGACTGGAGATAGCAAATGTGCCATTATTCAAGAAGAGCTGCAAAGAAAAGCCTATAGACCAGTAAGCCTAACGTCTGTGGTGGGTAAGGTACTTGAGAAGATTCTGAGAGATAAGATGTACATGCATTTGGAAAGACAAGGTTTAAGGTTTGTGTAAAGATTTGTAGCTCAGGTGCTGGTGGTCGTGATTGTGGATGTGTTCACTGAGCTGAGAAGTTGATTTGTAGACGTTTCATCCCCTGTCTAGGTGACATCTTCAGTGCTTTGGATCTTCCTATGCAGTGCTGCTGTACTATGTCTTCTGGAATTTATTTGATTCTGTTCCTGCTGCTTTCGGTTGCCAGTTTTGGTTGTTCTCTAGTGACCGGTATATTGGGTATAAGTCAATGTGCTTGTTGATGGAGTCCGTGGACGAGTGCCATGCTTCCAGAAATTCTCTGGTTGTCCTATGTTGAGTTTGTCCTATGATCGTTGTGTTGCTCCAGTCAAATTTGTGATCCTTGTCATCTGTGCGTGTGGCTACTAGGGATGGTTAGTCGTGGTGTTTCGTGGCTAGTTGGTGTTTGTGGATGCGGATTGCTACTTATCTGCCTGTTTACCCTATATAGTGTTTTGTGCAGTCTTTGCACATGATGGGTATAGGGTCTTTTGTCCTGGTGAATTGTTGTCTGAGTGTGGCTGTCAGTTTATGGGCTGTCATGAACCCGAGTGGTCAGTGATGTCTGACTGCCAGTTCCGAAACGTTATTTATGGAAGGTAGTGTGGCCAGTTTTTTGCTACTTTCTCCCCAGTCCCACACCGCCAAACCCCCATTTTTCTCTCCACCCTGGAGGCTCCCTGCCTCCATTCCTGATGAAGGGGTTTACCCCGAAACATTGATTTTCCTACTCCTCGGATGCTACCTGACCTGCTGTGCTTTTCCAGCGCCACTCTAAGCTAGACCCCAGACAGTGAATTATGTCATGTCCTTGTCATGTTGTTTGTTTGTTAGGCATCTGCGGATGAAGTTGCAGGGATATCCATTCTTAGAACATAGAACATTACAGCACAGTACAGGCCCTTCGACCCTCAATGTTGCGCCAACCCGTGAAATTAATCTGATGCCCAGCTAACCTACACCGTTCCATTATTATCCATATGTATGTCCAATGCCCGTTTAAATGCCCTTAACGTCGGCGAGTCTACTTACTGTTGCAGGCAGGCTGTTCCATGCCCCTACTACTCTCTGAGTGAAGACACTCCTCTGATATCAGTCCTAAATCTATCATTCCTCAATTTAAAGCTATGTCCCCTTAGCCTTCACCATCTGAGGAAAAAGGCTTTCACTATCCACTCTATCTAACCCTCTAATTATACGTCTCGATTAAGTCGCCTCTCAACCTTCTCTGCAGCGAAAACAGCCTCAGTTCTCTCAGCCTTTCCTTGTAAGACCTTCCTTCCATACCAGGCAACATCCTAGTAAATCTCCTCTGAACCCTTTGCAAAGCCTCCACATATTTCCTATAATGCAGTGACCACAAATGCACGCAATACTCCAGGTGCGGCCTTACCAGTGTCTTGTACAGCTGAAGTATGACCTCGTGGCTCTGACACTCAAACCTCTTACAATAAACACCAGCACACCATATGCCTTCTTAACAACCCTATCAACCTGGGTGGCAACTTTCAGGCATTTATGCACCGGCACACTGAGATCTCTCTGTTCATCTCCACTGCAATGAATCTTACGATTCGCCTAGTACTCTGCATTCCTGTTACTACTTCCGAAGTGAACTACCTCACACTTTTCTGCATTAAACTCCATTTGCCACTTCTCAGCCCAGCTCTGCATCATATCTATGTCCCTGTGTAACCCACAACATTCTTTGGCACGATCCACAACTCTGCCTACCTTAGTGTCATATGCAATTTTGCTAACTCATCCTTCTGCGCCCACCTCCAGATCATTTATAAAAATTACCCTATACCCATCATGTGCAAGACTAATGTAACCTACAGGAATCCATGCAAAGACTGCACAAATCACTGTGTAGGCAAACAGGCAGACAACTAGCAGTCCGCCGCCACAAAATACCACAACTAACTGTCCCTAGTAGCCACACATACAGATGACAAGGACCACAAATTTGACTGGGACGACACAACGATCATAGGACAAACTCAACATCGGACAACCAGAGAATTTCTGGAAGCATGGCACTTATCCACTGTCTCCATCAACAAGCACATTGACTTAGACCCAATATACCAGCCACTAGAGAACAACCAGAACTGGCAACTGGAAGCAGCAGGAACAGAACCAGCTAAATTCCAGAAGACATAGTACAGCAACGCTTCACAGGAGGCTTCAAAGAAGATATCAGTGGATAAATTATGTTAATCTTACACATGATGGGGATAGTGTCACCTAGACAGGGGACAAAACATCGCAAATCATCTTCGCAGCTCGGCGAACATTCCCACAACCGTAACAACAGGGTTTGATTAGGAATAGTCAACATGGCTTTGTGAGTGGGAGGTCATCGCAATTTTGTTCGAGTTCTTTATTGAAGTGACCAGTAAGGTTGATGAGCGAAGGATGGTAGGTGTAGTCCATATGGATTTCAGTAAGGCCTTTGATAAGGTTCCACATGATAGGCTGCTCTGAACGGTTAGATCACATGAAACTGGGAGAGCTGGCAAATTGGATACACAATTGGCTTGACGGTAAGAAATGGAGGGTAATAGTGGAAGGATGCTTGTTGGACAAGAGGCCTGTGACAAATGGAGTGCCTCAGGGGTCGGTGCTGGGCCCATTGCTGTTTGTTATCTGTATTAATGATTTGGATGAGAATGTACAAGGCCTGATCAGTATGTTTGTAAAGGACAGTAAAATAGGTATCATGGACAGTGAGGAAGATTATCATAAATTGCAGCAGGACCTTGATCAGCTGGGGAAGTGGGCCGAGAAATGGCAAATGGAGTTTAATACAGACAAGTGTGAGGTCTTGTATTTTGGAATGTCCAATCAAGGTAGAAGTTTCAGGGTGAATGGTAGGGCCTTAAGGAGTGTCGTGGAACAGAGGGACCTTGGAGTTCAGGTTCATAGTTCTCTGCAAGTGGAGTCACAGGTAGACAGGGCAGTGAAGAAAGGTTTTGGCATACTGGCTTTCATCAGTCAAGGCATTGAGTATCAAAGTTGGGAAGTTACGTTGCATTTAAAAAGGACGTTGGTGAGGCCGCACTTGGAGTATTGTGATCAGTTTTAGTCACCTTGCTATAGAAAAGATGTTATTAAACTGAATAGAAATTTACAAGGATGTGGCCAGGACTCCATGGTCTGAGTTATAGGGAGAGGTTGAACAAGCTAGGACTTTTTTCTTTAGAGGGTACGACACTGAGGAAGGACTTTATAGAAGTTTATAAGATCATGAGAGGCATGGATAGGGTGAATGCACTGTCTTTTTCCCAGGGTTGGGGAATCGAGGACTAGAGGGCATCAGTTGAAGGTTAGAGGGGAAAGAATAAAAGGGAACTTGAGGGGCAACATTTTTGCACAGAGGATGGTACACATTTGGAATGAGCTGCCAGTGGAAGTGGTTGAGGCGAGTACATTAACAACATTTTAAAGACGTTTGGGCAGTTTCAGGGTGTGCGGTGACAGAGGGACCTGTGTTTCATGTGCAACACTGTTTGAAAATAGTAGAACATATTGAGTCATTAGCAAAACCCATGTGATCTTGGGCTTCATAGATAGTAAAGGATTAGAAGTATATGGGCCAAGTGCAGGGAAATGGGGTTAGTGTGGATGGACATTCTGGTCAGCATGGACCAGTTTGGTCCAAAGAGCCTGTCTTGGTCCTATAGGACTCTATGACCACTTATCCTTCTAAACTCAATGGGTTTAGTTCAACCTACTCAACCTTACCTCAAGATAGGAGCTTTGCCAACTTCAGGATGTCCTAAATCACCTGCCAGGCAGCAAAATACTTTTGAAGCATTACCACTGTTGTAATATAGAAGACAAAGAGTGCATTTTTCATACAGCAAGACTCCACAAATAGAGTATGACGAATAGCCAGGTAATCGATCTCAGTGACAGTGGTTAGATAGGATAAATATTGTCCAGCACAAGGAACAGCTCCCTGCTGTTCTTCAAAATTGTGCCATGGAATAATTTACATCCATCCTGGAGGGAAGGTAGAACCTTGCATTCCTGCCCCAGCCAAATGAGGGTACCTCTGACATTGCACCACTCTCTGTGCTGCAGTGGAGTGTCATCCTAGATTAGCTACAGAGGACCGTCTTCCAGCTTTTATCACCAGCCACTTCTTCCAGAACAGAACTGGAGTACGAATGGAAAAAGAGGGATGCTGTGAAATGTTCTTCTCTTGCATTCATCATGTGATTATCAGTTGACCTCGTAATAGGGCTCACTTATGCTGACTAGAAGCTACATATATTCATACACGAGGACCTGTCCTCTGCAGGAAAGAGAAACATGTTCAGACATTATTTATTTTTTGAAGTAGACAAAAATGTGGGGGGACAATATTTCCCTTCTACATTTTCCATGGCAAACCCTTAACTAATCAGAATTATTAGTGCAATCATTCAAACATTTTCTCATGCAGAACTTGTTCATTCTTATGTGCCTTCCATGATGATTGTAAGATGATAAGTTTCTAGAATGTATCTTTTTTTCCTCAGCAATACTTAATGAGTTCTTTATGTTGGAGTTTACCCAGAAAGAGGAATCTGACAAAGCAGCAGAGACAGTGGAAGTAATGGATATTGTGAACATTTATGGGAAGAAGGTCCAATAAAGGCTGGTTGTGCTTTTGGATAAATAAGTCACATGGTCAAGATGCTTTTGCATCTCAGGTTTTGTTAATAGGTGAGGGCAGATATTGCAGAAGAGCTTGTTTTAATGTTTTAAACTTATGTGGATGTGTGGGGATGCACAAAAGTAGGAGAGTAGCAAATTTGACACCCTTATTCAAGAAAAGTATAAGGTCCCAATAGTTCCAAGCACTATCAGCATTAGTTTAACTTCAGCGCTAAGTAATGTTTTGAAATTAATCAGAAAACAAAATTAATAAGCACTTGGAGAAATTTGAGTTAATTAAGGAAAGTTACTGCAGCTTTGTAAAAGACAGATTATGCTTGACCAAACAAATCAAAGTTTTAAATAATGTGAGGTTAAGGATTGAGGAAAGAAATTTGATGAGTATTGTCTATATTGACTCAGTAAGTAGTAAGTTACAGTAGATGATAATTCTTCATACTGGAGGGTGGAAAACAGTGGTGTTCCCTAGGAGTCAGTCCTAACAGCACTTTTTTTGATATATATAAATTACTTAGATTTTGGAATATGAAGTAAAATTTCAAAACTTGCTCTAATATCAAACTTGAAGGAGTGGTAAATAGTGAGGATTATACAAATTGCCTGTAACTGGTCCTAGCTAAGCTAGCAGAATGGTGACAGATGGAATTTAGTATAGAAAAATGTGAGGTGATGAATTTTGGCAGAAAGGGCAGAGGGAGACAATATGGAATTACGGGCAGTTTCAGGGTGTGCGGTGACAGAGGGACCTGTGTTTCATGTACAACACTGTTTGAAAATAGTAGAACATATTGAGTCATTAGCAAAACCTATGTGATCTTGGGCTTCATAAATCGAGGCCTCGAGGCCAAGCATAGAGGGGTTAAATCTTTATAAAACCTTGATTAGTCCATGAACAGAGCACTGTGCATCCACTTCTGGTCACAGGAGATTTGTGTTGCTTGTTACAATGAGTAATGCATGCCCAATGTTTGAACTAACTTTATTTACAACTGCCTCAACTTTTCTTTGCCCTTCTAAAACAGAGATGTATATGTTTTTCTGTGCGTCATTAGAAATTATCTTTCCCATGAGATAATAGAGTCTGTATCTTTAAATTTATCAAGCTGAGCAACATAGATTTTTCATAGACAAGGGCTATGGGGGACAGACAGTAGAGATAAGACCACATCAGACCTGCCATGACCTTATTGCATGATCAATGGCCAATGCCTGGTTCTAAATTTGATGTTCCTAACACAGGTACCCAAGGAAAAAGTGCTCAGTTATGTTTAAAATTCACTAGAGAAATAAGTTACTAGAGAAATTCTAGATGCAATGATTCACTATGGTGAAATCTCAAATGGAGAAAGTGAGGTCTGCAGATGCTGGAGATCAGAGCTGGAAATGTGTTGCTGGAAAAGCGCAGCAGGTCAGGCAGCATCCAGGGAACAGGAGACCGATTCTCCTGTTCCCTGGATGTTGCCTGACCTGCTGCGCTTTTCCAGCAACACATTTCCAGCTGAAATCTCAAATGCCTTGAATACAAATGTTATCTGAATTTATTTAATTTTTAAGTTGTGCATCAGTGTAGAAACCATTCAGCCAATCATGAGTGTTCTATGAAAGAGCTCTTCCGGTAGTCCCACTGCCAAGCTGTTCCCCCCCCCAACAGCACTGTAATTTTATCTCCTTCAAGTATGTATCCAATTCTCTTTGTAGAATAAAATAAACAGAAAATGCTGGAAATACTCAGATTTAGCAGCATCAGTGGAGAGAGACACAGAGTTAATATTTCACGTGTGTGAGCTTTTCCCAAGGTTCTGATGAAAACCTTGACTTATACATTCATGCTTTTTTCTTTCCACAGATGCGGCCATACCTGCTGAGAGTTTCCAGCATTTTTTTCTCTGATTTCCAGCATCCGCACCATTGTGTCTTTGTTCTCTTTTTAAAGTTACTGTTATTTCCACTTCCATCTTCCTTTCAACATATGCATTTCAGGTCACAACAACTCAAAAAACGTCCCTTGATCTCTGTTTCTTTTGCTGGCCATCTTATATCTGTACCTTCTGAATGGCAAATCGTCTGCCGTCGGGGACAATCTCTCCTTATTCGCACCAGCATAACCCTTTATGTTTATGTAGTGAAAATTGCCATAATCCCAAAGGACCATAGTTCGCTCTCCAATCGGAGAGCGTGATGACCAGGGGTGAGTTTAACCTACAGGTCACCACACCTCAGTTGAGAAGCAAAGTTGAGATGGTGCAGCCTTCAATATGGCTTCAGACAGAAATTGAATTCCACCCTTGACATAATTTTGTATCAAATCTCTCTGTGACTATCTTTACTCCAAAAAGAACAATCTCAAAATTTCTAGCATTGGGATATTTACTTCCCAGTTTTATTTTACCAAGTACCTTAATGTGTGCCTTTGGAAACCACCACTGTTGCCTATTGAAACAAATTCTCTTATTTTATTCCATCAAAGCTCCTCACAATATTTAAAATTTATAAGATATCTTTTATTCAAGCTTTCTTTAAAATCTTGATATGTTAATTAGTGGTTTTGGAGAGATTGTAACACTTTGACAGATGTTGTGATTACCAGTTTTGAAGGTTGGCATTGAAGATTAAAACATATATCAGCCAATCTCATCAACTGAGCTTCTAAATTGATGTTTTAATTAGTTCTTTAAAAATTATTTTGCTTTGAAGCTGCAAGATGTTATTCGCCTTTGAGACTGCACAAAATGTCAGCTGTATTTGTGATGAGTAACAGCTCCCTGTAGATTGCCATAATGCAGGTACCAGAAATGAAACAGGCAGTCGTTATCCTGCATTTGCTGGGGCCATGGTTGAGTGCAGTAGAAGATATCCTTGAAACCTGCATTGTGTGCTAGTCAATCTATTTTATTCTGTCCCAATTCTATTTTCTGTCCAACCGATAGAAAAGCTGTTGGCATCTGTGTATCTGATTTTATCAAATAAATACTGTTGTTAGTGTGTTTGTTCATTATCTTGCATTCCCTGAGCCAAAGTAAGATATTATGTGGATGTAATCATAGAATGATGCAGTACAGGAGGCCAATCAGCGGCTTGTGCCTGTGCCAGCTCTCTGAACGAATCATCTAAAACTCATTCAGAACCTGTCCTTTCTCTGTAATTCTAAAATTGTTTAACTTTCAGTTCCTTGTTTGAATCTACTATTTCTACCATTTCAGGCATTGCATCCTAGATCACAGTGATCCCATTTTTTAAAACAAAATTCTCATCTCTGTTTCTTTTGCTAGCTGTCTTATATCTGTGACTTCTAAAAAGCAAATCTTCTGCCTTTGAGAACAATCTCTCCTTATTTACACCATCAAAATCCTTTATAGTGAAAAATAAAAATTACCATTTTCATGGAGGCAGCAGCCGAGTAGTATTATTGCAAGACTATCAACCCAGAGACCTAGTAATGTTCTGGGGATCCAGTTCAGTTCCAGCCATGACAGATGGTGGAATTTGAATTCAATAAAAACAATCTGGAATTATGAGTCAAATGATGACCTTGAATTCATTATCAATTGTCGGAGAAACCTATCTGGTTCACTGATGTCCTGTAGGGAGGGAACCTGCCATCCTTCCCTGGTCTAGCCTGCATATGTGACTCCAGACCCACAGCAATGTGATTGATTGTTAACTGCCTTTGGCAAGTGGAAGGGCAATAAATACTGGCCTAGCTAGTGACGCCTTAATCCCATGAATGAATAAAAAAACTACATAATCTCAGAGGTCCATTCCCATTGGGGAGGGGGGAGAGAGAGAACTGGCAGTGAGTTTAACCTGCAGGTCACCACACCTCAGATGAGAGGCCAACTTGAGAAGGTGCAGCCTTCATTGTGATCTTAGCTATTACAGAAGTTAAACCTCACCCTTGATGTCACTGTGTATCAAATCTCCTTGTGACCATCTTTGTTCCAAAGAGAGCAATCGCAAATTTTCTAGTAATGGAATATTTACAAGTTTCCT
Source organism: Chiloscyllium plagiosum (assembly GCF_004010195.1). Taxonomy (NCBI): domain Eukaryota; kingdom Metazoa; phylum Chordata; class Chondrichthyes; order Orectolobiformes; family Hemiscylliidae; genus Chiloscyllium; species Chiloscyllium plagiosum. The sequence continues at coordinate 56,420,186 of NC_057729.1, read as the reverse complement.
TCTCTCAAGTGCCCAAATTACTATCATCTTGTATATCGCTAGGTATCTTCATTGAGCATCATTTTACAGAGAACTGGCAGCAATATTTGTGTGTCAAAGATAAGTGGGCCACTTGATTGGAGATATTTTTGAGATAGATTGTAACACTTGAGTTTGAGTATATTAGTGGTCATTAATGTAACTGATGATAGAATAATAAAGAAGCAATACTCAGCACATGGAAAAAGAGATATAGGACTGATGAGGACCAAATGATTGGTCAAAGAGATAAGTATTAAGAGGTGTCTTAAAGGAGGATAGAGAGATTTTTGGTAGAGATATGATTGAAGCCCAGTACGTGGGGCCCAGGCAGTTGAAAGCATGACCATATGTGTTACAGTCATAAACATTGGGAAAGTTCAAGCAGCCAGAATTGGAAGAGTACCGAGTTATCAGAGGGCTGACAGGACACCAGCTGGGAGGTTACAAGCTGATCTCTCTATCTTTGTGATGCTAACTCTGAAGCTTGGCAGATTCCATTAATTGCTTTGGCTGGTGTTTACAGACTGCACAATGGGAGATGGGCAGGACCAGTTGAACAATTGCTTGTACATTTTTAGAATTTTGGAAGAAGCTAATACTTGTTTATTCTTTATTTGTTTCATTCATTGAATATGTTGGCTTGGCAAACATTTATAATCCTTGAGAAGGCGGTGGTGGTCCACCTTGTTGAAGTGGTGAAGGGGCTTCCACAGGCGTTATTGGGGAAGGAGTTCAAGGCATTAGAATGAACAACGCTATACAATGAAGTCATGGCATTGTGTGACATGGAGGGAAACGTGCAGATATGAATGTTCTCATGCATTTGCTGCTCGTTCCCATTCAGGTGATGGAGCTTGTTAATTTGGAAGGCCCTGTCAGTGTCTAATAGCTGCAGGTCAACTAGTGAATGGTATTCACAGCTGCATCAGTGGTGCAAGGAATGAATATTTAAAGGGTGGTTGGTGCTAATTAAGTGAACTGTTGTGGTCTGGATGGTGTCAAGTTTCTTAGAATCATTAACAGGAACAGTACTCATCCAGCCAATAAGAAAGAAACTTGTATCACTCTTGTAGATGGTGTACATGCCAAGTGGGGAGTTAAGAGGTGTTGCCTGCTGGAAAATTTCAAATCTCCAACCTGCTCTCTCATCCATGCCATTTATATGACTGGTCCAGTTAGGTTTCTGGTCATTTGTGACCCTGGAATGTCATTGTTTGGATTCAGTGATGGTAATGTATCGTAGGAAGAGCTTTAGAGCAACTGAACTACTTTCAGACATTCACCATAATGAGCATGGCATTTTGAATTTTTAAAGTATTTTAAATGTCTTAATTATTTCAATGCTGCTTAGATAAGAAAAGCACTTTCTTCTCCCATTCCAGGTCTGATCCGATGGCACCGTTTGCATCAGGAGGAGATGATCTCGACCCATTTGGGTATGAGCGCTTTTATTGTAGAAATGCATTGATGACATCTTGTCCTTTCTCTAATCTTTTCAATCACAATTATTCCAATTTCAAGAACCTGTGCAAGATTTGTTCAGTAGTGAAGATTTCACAAGCACATTCCATGCTGCAATTGCTTATTGCAAACACAAAATGAAAACTGAAATAGATCTTTGCTGAATTGGAAACAGACTTGACTTTTGGTTTTGTGTTATGTCATTCTGTATTGCTCATTGTGTATGTAACACTGATCTATGCCAAGAGCTATCAGGTGAGATCTTGAATTTTCGAACCATTCACAGCATCACCCCACCTCTATTAGCCACACAAGATTTCTGAACTGCTTGAATTCTGACTGCGTCTGCATACGCAATTTTAATCACCACATCATTGACATCCCTGCCTTCAGCTAACAAGACTGTAAGCTCTTGAATTATTTAGACATCTGTGTCTCTCTTTCTCTCCTTTAAGACACTCTTTAGAACTGCCACTTTGAATAAGCTTATGGTGACCTTTGCTCATGAAGCCCTCATAATTCGGTGTCAGTTCATCAACACTCGTTCTGTTGTGTCTTTAAGAGAGGTAGTTGTCCTTTCAAAAATCACATGAGCTCTGTCTCATCCTGTGCCATTGTCCCAAGCACACTTCCTTGTCCCATCCTCATATAGTTTGGGGGAGCAGAAGGTTGAATGAGCACAGTTTTTGTAAATGAATAGATAAAACCTTTAAAGTTATTTCATGTGTTTTTTGTGAGATCCCAGGTTCAAGTTTAGGCTCTGCTTTGATCCACAAATTCAGCTGTACTAAACCAGCCTGAATCCTGATATCTGTCCTCTCCTGTTCCTTGACGTTTTCAAATACTGTATTGATTATTTGGCACCCACCATAACAAATTAAAATGGTGCACAGAGTTCTTCTCAAAGTATTTATGCATCTAAATGTGAAACTGCATTGCCTTATAAAAATTGTCATTATCTTCACAGCAGTTCAAGTCAGTAAGGTTTTGTTTTGTTCTTTGTCATTCTTTAGTACCCTATTTAGTTTACACATATTCAAGATTTTATGGAGGTTAATCTCCGAGGGCAATAATTAACTACACAAGCCATTTACTTCTGGGATTAATTTGTGTGTGAACCTGGCCTGGATGAAGGATTGGCAATGTGTAGAAAGAGTTTTCATCTTTAGCATTCAAAGAAAACTTATAATGAGACAATATTTCCACCAATGTTTCTTCCTCCATTTCTGTTTTAATTGCTTTCTATAATTAATAGCAATCTAAGCTTCATCCCTACACTTCAAAATAAGATGGATCTTTTTGAAAGAACCAATTACCGAGTGTCTGTCTTTCTAAGCCTCCAACTTGTAAAACCTGTAACTGTTTTTGATGGAGTAGTAGGGATTTATTCCATGTTAGTCGGTTCACTGGCTTGTTTAATTTTCTCTTTATTTGTTTGTTCATGGATGTGAACATCGATTGTCCATCTCGAGAAGCTGGCAATGAGATGCCTTATTGAACCGCTGCAGTCCGAGGGGTGTGGATCCATATGTTATGTTAAGAAAAGAGTTCCAGGATTTTGATGCAAAGACAGTGAAGGAGTTAAAGCAGTAAAGCTCATAAAACAAGTAGTTTAAATGATCAGTGCCACCAGTGTTGGTAAAATCGTGCCAGATTCTTCCCAGAATCACCCCTCTTGACTGTGACTCATTGATTTAACAGAGTTGAGGACTGCAGTTTAAGTCCTTGTCCGTCCTTGGCATTTCTCCATCTCATGTCGAATTTTAAATGTGTTCACCCATGTTTTACAATGTTCATTTCTGGATGCAAATGTTCTCTGATTAAACTGCAATTAAGTATCAGTGTCCAGCTTGTGGTTGAACAGCATTTTTTAATTGAGGATGTACTGACTGATAAAAGACCTCGATCTGACTGCCCTTTATCAGTCAATCTGCATTGTATTACAGTATGCTCAAGTATACTCCTGAGTTCCAATTATTATTCTGTGATTTATGAAGGTCAAGGGCAATAAATCACCTCCCTTTTTAATCAAACCAACACTGACTGGATTCTCCAGTTGTAACCTGCAGAGCATTCTTTTTCATTTAAGTTAAGTAGGTGATTATGTTTTAGCAGACGTGGTAATGTGTTTGTAGCTCTCTATTAACTGTATGCAATTTTTTTCTGAGTATATTATAGTTTGACCTGCCCTCACAGTTTGAAATCTCAATCCATGATTTTCAGTGCATTTCAATGCACTTGCTTCTTTCAGCTTCTACCCAGTCAGTGACTCTTTCTGATTCTCAAGGTTATACCTTTGAAGCATTTGCTTTTGAGAGGAATGCTTGCATTTGTATAGTGCCTTTCTCGCACAATCATTTTAGACAACTTTACGTGCATGGATTACTGATTGAAGTACGATGAAGCTGGACAGTTCATTGTGCATTGTCACAGGAACTGAGATGGAATAGTTAAATTGTATTTTCTTTCTCTGACAGCTTCTAATTGAGTATGCCATTTCTAAATCTTTTCCTCAAATAAGGAGGAGAGAGCTAATTGTGCAGGAGACGATAGGTGATTGTGCAGGAGACTGTCCTTATCCAAGTTGGTTGAGAGATGGGTAGGGGAAGAAATATACCCCAACAGAGAGAATGTAGTGGTCGTGATTGGAGAAAGAAGTGTAGAGGCAGGGAGAAAATTATCTACCAGCTGGTGACAGTATGATTTTGTCTCAATTGAGAAATAACCAAGCCCATGATTTATAAGGTGGGGATGGGATCTCCTGTCCACCATTTTTCTGTCTTTTGGTTATTGCATTTTTCTGCTCTGTTATCATATTCCTTAATGTGGGCGGCACGGCGGCACAGTGGTTAGCACTGCTGCCTCACAGTGCCAGAGACCCAGGTTCAATTCCCGCCTCAGGCGACTGACTGTGTGGAGTTTGCACATTCTCCCCGTGTCTGTGTGGGTTCCCTCCGGGTGCTCCGGTTTCCTCCCACAGTCCAAAGATGTGCAGGTGCAGGTCAGGTGAATTGGCCATGCTCATTTGCCCGTAGTATTAGGTAGAGGAATGGGTGGGTTGCGCTTCAGCGGGTCAGTGTGGACTTGTTGGGCCGAAGGGCCTGTTTCCACGCTGTAATGTAATGTAAATGTAATGTAATGCTTTGTGTTCAAAAACCAGTGTTGGATATGCCCAATGTCTGAACATTCACAGACCTCTGGAGTAGAAAGTTATACCCTTTTATCCCTGGATTTCTGAACAAAACAGTCATACTGGACTCGAAACGTGAAGTCTCTTTCACTTTCGACAAATGCTGCCAGACCTACTGAGTTTCTCCAGCATTCTGTGTGCTTGTTTTAAAGTTATCCAGTTTTTCAGCTACAGCACCAATTGATTGGTTAATAAGCAGATGAATTAATAATTGCCCGAGGAAGGTTTAATCTGTTATATAATTAAACCAGCCTGATTTAATCTATCCATGCTGGTAAAGTTCCTAATTATAAACCCCCTCTGGCATTTCTACAGACATTTATTTAGAAATTCTCTGCTGAATTCAAATGTTTTCAAACTAACCTTACTTTGAAATATAAATATATAAATATTAAATATTGCCAGACAGGATAGTGTTAAGTTGCATATTGATTTCTTTCCACTTTGCGTGTCATTCAGTAGACTTTGCAGTCTTGAATTCAATATCCCTCATATACGTGTTCCTGCCCCAGAATGCTGCTCATACATACCTGAAAATTCATGCAGCACATTTGGAAACATAATCTTATGTTCCCAACATATTATGATATGTAGGAGCAGAAGTAAGCCATTTAGCCCATTGCCTCCGCTCCACTATTCAGTGATATTATGGCTGATATGATTATCCTCATTATCCCTCCCATAGCCCAGGATCAAGTTAATAAGCCTTCTCTGGACTATCTCCAATGCCAGTATATTTTTTATTCAGGTAAGGGACCAAAACTATTCTCAGTACTCTAGCTGTAGTCTAACTGGTGCCTTGTTTATTTTTAGCAAGAGTTATCTATTTTTATACTCCACTCCTTCTAAAATAAAAGCCAGCATTCCATTTGCCCTTCCCAGTTAGTGAGACATGCAAAAGACCTCCTCTGATCCGCCCTCCCTCCAAAATCCCTTTGTGCTGCAGCTTTCTGCAGTCTTTATCCATTTAAATAATTTTCAGCTCTTCCTGCCAAAATGCACAACCTCACATTTCCCCAAATAGTATCCCATCTGCCAAGATATTTACCAATTCGCTTCACCTGTAGACTCCTTGTATTATCCTCACTACTTGCCTTCCCACCTATTTTTGTGTCATCTGCAAACTTGCCAGTAGTATATTTTGTCCATCATCCAAACCATTAGTATATTTTGCAAATAATTGTGGACATAGCACTGATCGCTGTGGCACTCTACTAGTTTCAGGTTGCCCTCCTGAAAATGCCCTTTATTTTTAACCCCAAGTTTCTGCCTTCTATTAGTTAGCCAATCCTCTATCTATCCCCAACACAATGAGCTCTTATTTTGAGTAGTCCTATATGTGGTACTTTATAGAATGTCTTTTGATAATTTAAATATGTTACATCATCTGGCTCCCCTTTATCCTGCCTATTACCACCTCAAACTTAGTCCCTCATTGTTTACTTTCTCCAATTTTATTATTTCTGGACATCTTTTGTTGACTTTTAAAGCTTTCCCAATCCTCTGATTGACCATTAATCTTTGCCAAATTCTATGGTTTTCTTTCAATGAGATGCTATCCATAACCCCCCTAGTTAACCATGGTTAGTTTATCCCCTTCTTCCTCACCAGGATATATCTTCATTGTGAAGCATGAACTATTTGCTTAAATGTCTGCCATTGTTCATAACTGTCTTTTCTGCTAAGCACCTTTCCCAATCCACTTCAGCTAATTCTGACCTCATCCCCATGCAATCACTTCAGTTTTAATACAGTGTGTTTATAAGCCAAGTTTATCCCTTTCAAACTGAATACTGAAATCTACCGTGTTATCATCAGTGTTCCACAAAGGATCCTTTAGCCTGAGACAATTTACTAACCTGCTTCCTTATACATTACCAGGTCCAAAATAGCCTGATGCCTGGCTGGATGTACATCATGTTGTTCTCGGAAACTATATTGATTCACTCCATGAATTCTTCCTCATGGCTATCTCTGCCAATTTGCTTTTTCCAATCTGCATAAAGATTGAAGTCCCCCAAAAATTAATGTATTGCCATTTTTATTTGCCCTCATTATCTCCTGATAGCTGAAGTATAAAACAGCTATTGTTAGGGGCCTTTACACTACTCCCACCAGTATCATCTTCCCCTTTGTTGTTTCTTACCTGCATCTATATAGATCCTGTATATCTGATCCAAGATCATTTCTTGCTGAGATACTTATTCAATTTTGTCCTAACAAAACTATCCCATCACCCTACCCTCCATTTTGACATTCCAAAAGGTCATATACCCTTGAATATTTAATTCCCAGCTTCAAGCTCCTTGTAACCGGTTGTGTAATGGCTTTAACACACTGTTGTTTTAATTCTCTTGAGATTGTAACAGAAAACCCAGAAATCAATGAAAGCATGGATAGACCAGTTCCCAACCAGCACCATGAGTTCTTGAATCGTAAACAGTGATAGCCCATCTCAAAGGAAAAAAAGTATATTTCTCGTAAGATTATAAAAGATTGAAGCATGAGTTGGCCATTCAGCCTACTGCATCCAGCTGAGGGGACAGACAGGTCTCTTTAGTGATCTGATTATTACAAGTGCACTTTCCTGCCACCTCAATAACACTTATGGTTCTGATATGTATATGTTGAATTAGACACTTTCAATGATTTACAATTGTTAATTGTAAATCCATCATTTAACACACACATGCCAGTTTCTACCTTTTCCTTCTGGATCCTTTCCCTGTCCAGAATCCAATGCCTTTGGACAGATGGGACTTGAACCTGGGCCTCCTGCTGTACAGTTAGGGACATTAGGAGAAAGTGAGGACAGCAGATGCTGGAGATCAGAGCTGAAAAATGTGTTGCTGGAAAAGCGCAGCAGGTCAGGCAGAATCCAAGGAGCAGGAGAATCGACGTTTCGGGCATAAGCCCTTCTTCAGGAATCATTCCGAAACGTCGATTCTCCTGCTCCTTGGATGCTGCCTGACCTGCTGCGCTTTTCCAGCAACACATTTTTTCAGTTAGGGACACTACCACTGCACCATAAAAGTCCCTCTTTGCCAGTAAATATTTTTTCAATCAACCTGTTCAGGCATGTTATAACACGTCTGGGGTAAGTGGGACTTCAGCTTGGACCTCCTGTCCCAAAGGTAGGGACACCAAAACTGCACTACAAGAATCCTAAGAACCCAAATCACTTTTTTCAGTTCAATAAGGTTATTGTGTACTTATTGATTTAGACGTTCACTGATTCCAATCAACGTCAGGTCTTCAGGTAGTTTCAATTGGATTGAATCAGCCTGAAGACTTCATTGTTGTCAGTCTGAACAGCTGGCTGAGGTTGCCTGCAGTCTGCCTCAGCTGTTCACATTGTTAACAATTGTGTGTATAAGATTACACCACGTTTCACATTTCTCTTTATCAGCAATTGGAAAGTAGGAGATATGAGGCAGCTTCAAAGATCATAGTTATTTTAATCTGTTCAGATGTGTCGTGCCACAATTTCAGGTTAGGGGATTTGAACTTGGATCTTCTGTCCTGAGGTAAGGGACACTACCACTGCACTACAAGAGCCCATCTCTTCTTTTTCTGTTTTTGTTTTTCCCTTTTATCTGTTCAGAAATGCTATTATGTAAGAACCCAGCATTTTTCTTTTTGAAGAGATTCATGAGCCAGCACGTTGACCTATTTTATCCCCCATATCTTCATGCTGCACCTAGGCCAGTGTATCCTTTCTGTTGTATGGGACCCAAAGTTGAATGCAAACTTTCAGAGGCAGTTTGATAATAGCATTGCACAGTATTTGTTTTTTTTGTAATCAATCTGTTCTGAAATGTGATGACACACACGTTTGGAGCAGATCTTCGGGTTCAGAGGGAGGGACACTATCACAATGTTATAAGAGCCCTAAGAATCCAGCTCATTTTAAAAAATTTTTTGTCTCTATTCAGCAATATTACTTCAAAAGAACCCAGCACTATTTTTCAATACTACAATTTTATCCAAAGAATTCTGTGCAGTTATAATTCACTAGAGTCAAATTGATAATGTTATAGGGATGCTTTGATCAGAAACCCTGCTTTTCCTTTTGTTTTTCTTTTATCCAGCTGTTACACCCCTCTGAATGTTTTATCACCCTCAAATTGAGAGCCCACTTCTTACATTTTCTAATCACCCTGTCCAGAGATTACACACTTGTGGATCTGAGCGGACTTGAACCCAGGCTCAGAGGTAGGAACACTGCCACTGTACCACAAGAGTCTGAATCCAGCTTTTAAAAGCCCAGTGACCATCCACTGCTTTCAACCAACTCCGGAGTTGTTCTGGATAACGCTTCAAGCGAACTGCATTTCAATCGCTCACGTGCAACTCTCTCTTAATCGATCAAAAATCTCTCCAACCCTACATTTCATGGTCTCAGGATGTTCCACTTTACGAAGCATGAAGCACTTTTTCGAAACATAGTTACAATCACAACATTTAAAAGCAATAGTTATGTATATAGCAAGCTGCACCAATGACAGGAAGATTAATGAGGAGACAAAGGCATTGTGGTTATTGGCACTGAACTAGTAAAATCGTTTCAGGCTAATGATCTGTGGGCAAGTGTTCAAATTCAACCACAACGGCAGCTGGTGGAATTTAAAACAATTAAAATCTACACTTAACAGCTCGTTTCAGTATTGGTGACCATGAAATGGTTATCGATTGCTATAAAAGCCCATATCATTCACTTATATTCTTCAGGGAAGGAAATTGCCATTCTTACTTGGTCTGACTAACATAGGACTCCAAACCCCTGAAGATGTGGTTGATTTTTAATTATTCTCTGAAATGGCTGAACAAACCTCGCAATTCAAGAGCAATTAGGGATGGGTGCCAAATGCTGGCCTTGTCACTGATGTCCACATGTCATGAATGAATAAACATTATAAAAAAACAAATAATCTGCTTTTTGGTTTTCAACAATAAATAAATATTGACTTGAATACCCTTGCTGTTCTACAAAATCATGCCAAGGAATCTGTTGCCTCTACCTGAGAAGGCAGATCAGCGCTCGGTTTAACGTCTTACCCAAACAACCACCTCTGACAGTGTAGCACTGTCTATATAAAGGCATTTAGTCATTTAGAATATAGAAATTGAATATTGCTGAAAAAGGATGTATTTTGTTCAAGCTTTTGGCTTGCACTTATCAGGACAGTTTGCAAGAAATACCAAAGTCAAGGGAAAGCAATGTTTATTGTGTATGAGAGGAGAGTGCTGATCGATTACCAAAGGGAGTTTAATTATACAAGCATTCTACTTGTGTCAACACTACAAAATAGCTGATAGCCTTCATTTCTTTTATTTACCAGTGAACGAAGAGGTGGAATGATTGTTGATCCTTTGAGGTCAGGGTTACCACGTTCTGGCTTTGACCCATCATCGGGGATACCGGGACAGCTTCCTCCTGGTTCAGTCCCACCTGGAGCCAGATTTGATCCATTTGGACCAGTTGGACCGGGCCGTTCTGGGTAAGTGTGAACTTTTTTTAAATAATAGGAATTCATAGGAATTTTTGTAAGTGAAATGTGCTTGTTTCATTGTGTTTGTGGATGTGCACTGTGGGAATAATCATTTCTAACCCAACATTCTTCACTGTGGAATAAATGTTTTGCTCTCCAAAGTTCCATTGCTCCTAGCAATATTACCATATACACCTCAATGTTTTCTCCAAATACAGCAGGATTTTGAAAGAGTATTCTCTCTAATTGCATCGCTGAGTAGTTCCATAATGCAGGAGAACACAGCAGGAATATTCAGGTCGGGAATGGAAGACAGGGTGAAATTGAATTTCGGTTGGGGGAAGTGAGAAGGGTTGAGTCAAGTAGGAGTGTGAGTGAGAAGTAGTGGAGGCGAGTGATGAGATGGGTGAGAGTTAGAGGGACAAATGATGCAAATGGAGGAGAGACAATGGGGGAGAACAAGCACCAAGAGAAATTGGTGAAAAGATAGAGCAGAAGAAGTGAAAAAGACACAACCACGATTACAGGACCAAGAGAGCATTAACAAATGAAATACATCAGAGACAGTGTGATAGACTAAAGTGACAAAACTGAGTAGAAGCAACATAGTAATGAAGAAGAATAGGAGAAAGTGGGGAATATAGAGAGATAAGTGGTCATAAAGGTCCAAGGGTCATAAAAAATGCAAAATAGATTTTGATTTGTACATAACATTCCATAGAATGAGAATAGTTGCAGTATAGGAGGTGGCCAGAGCAGTGTTCTCTGCTTTCATGTGCGGAAGCAGGCTATTCAGCCCATTGAGTCCACACCAATGCTCCAAACAGCATTCCACCCAGCCCCATCCTGTATCTCTGCATCCCTGCAACCCATCTAGCCTGCACACCCCTGGACAATATGGGCAATTTTGCATGCTCAATCCAGCTAACCCACAAGTCTTTGGACTGTGAGAGGAAACCAGAGCACCCGGTGGAAACCCACACAAACATGAGGATGTGCAAATTCCACACAGTCGTCCATGACTGGAATTGAACATGAGTCCCTGGCACTGTGAGGCAACAATGCTAACCACTTGGTCATTGTGTTAATTGGTTCCACCTTTTTACTACTCTTATTATTTGTTTGCCTTTGGAAGGCCCTAGGACTCCCTTTTATTATTGGCTACCCATACTTTCTCATTGCTTTTCTTTTCTTCATACTTTCCTTCAGAACTTTCTCTGTTCAGCCTGATCCTTATCATCTGTACCTTTTTGCTGCTTTATCTTGTTTACTATCTCTTGCATCATCTTGGAAGCTCTGGCTTTGTTGGTTTCTCCTTTTCCTTTTGATTTTTCACAACTGTGCTGAAACTATCTCTTCTGTAAAGGCAGCCCTGTGTCAATTATAGTTATGCCTGCCAGTCTCTGATTGAACTTTGCATTGAGGGAATCCATTCTCACCACATTGAAGTTGATAGTCCCCTGTTTAGTTACATTTACCCTGGAATGTGTCTTGTCCTTTTCCATATCTAATCCAAACCCTACGGTGCTCTGATTACTGTTCCTTAAATGTTCCCCTTCTGGCACTTGTTTCAGCTCCTTCCCCAGATCCAAAACAAGCCACGCCTTTTCTCGGACACTTATCCATCTAATTCCCCTGAATTCATTTCAGAAACATTGCCCTCTCTCTGCCCTTTACACTATTACTTTTCAAGTCCATACTATGATAACAAAGCATCAGCCAAACACCTACTCTCATTAACTCCATTTTGTGGTTTTTGTACAATACTGTGATTGCTTTGCAAATGCGTACCTTTGTATCTTGCCCACTTGATAGTAGCCTCTTGACCAGTATATTTTATTGGTACCTAACAGTACTTTTATTTTTATTAAACTCTAATCAAATAGATTCTGACCTTGATTCCTTGAAACATCCTTGCTTTACAGCACTGTAAAACTCAATTTAAACAATACTGCCATCCCTCTCATTTATTTCCCTATTTTTCATGAAACCCATGTATTCAGGATTATGTGGCACTAGTCCTGCCCATTCTGATCCCTGTTTCAATCTTCTTTTTATTCATTCAGATTTAGATGAGGTTGTCACTGGCTGGGCCTGCATTTATTGTCCATCCTTAGTTGCCCAGAGGACAGTTAAAAGTAAACCACATTGCTATGGGTCTGGAGTTACATGTAGGCAGGACCAGTTAAGGCTGGCAGTTTCCCTTCCTCAAGGGCATTAATGAACCATGATGAAGTTGAACATGGTGTTGTCCGTAGTTGTAGGAAAGTTCCATCTCACTCCTCTCTAGCACGCTCACTCTGCCATTAAACAAGCTGTGCTGCACTGGTAACCTGTCAGTCACCTAATAGAATAATGAAATTATTTGGAGAGTCTCGAGCTGTTTTCTTCATTCATGAAACGTGAGCATCACTGGCTGCGTCAGTGTTAATTACCCATTCCTAATTGCCTTCTTGGTAAACTGCCTTCTTGAACTGATATAATCCTTGTGGTGTACATACACTCAGTGCTGTGACAGAGGGAGTTTGAGAATGTTGATCTCCGTGACATGAAGGAACAGTGATAGATTTCTAAGTCAGGGTGGTGTGGGGCTTGGGGGGGAACTTGCGGGTGGTGGTGTTCACAAATATCTGCTGCCCTGCCCTGTCCTTCCAGCTGGCAGAAGGTCACAGGTTTGGAAGACAATGTCAAAAAGCCTTGATACGTTATTGAAGTGCATCTTGCAGACATTGCACACTGCTGCTTCTGTAGTGAAAAGAGTGAATGTTGAAGATGGTGGATAGGATGCCAACCAGGAGGGCTACTTTTCCCTGGATGCTGTAGAGGTTCCTTAATGCTATTGGAGTTGCACCCCTCCAGGCAAGAGGTGTGTTTTCTTTTTACAAAAAAGTCTTCAGAATACGCTAACTGTTTTCATGTGTGACCCATTGGCTACCAATATCTGTTGAGTTAAAAATTTACATTAATATTATTGAGCTGAGTGCATCATGAATTTTTCACTTTATTAATTGAAACCATTGAGCTAATGAGCTAAAACCTCTTAAAGGAACAGGAGAATGAGTATTGTGGGTGAAAACATCAAACATCAAGTGCCAGTGTTCCTATTAACACTGTCTAATTTCCACAACAGCCACATTTTTCAATCTCTGGATGTTGTTATTGTGCACATATATAGTTTTAGCAACAATCAGAATGGAAATTTCTCTTGTGTTTTGCACGGGGCTTGGTCTTTTGCTGCAGCCCTCTAAATCCCCAGCTATTTCACCATATGTTGACAGAAGTTCCTTTGATGCCTGCTGCTGTTCACCTTATGCTGTGCAACTCAGCATGGAGGTTAGTAACTACAAATAAGCTGAAAGCTGAGTCCATTGTTGTGATGTTCATCCCAATACAAACTTAACATCATAAAACATAGGAGCAGAGCCAGGCCATTCAACTGATCAAGTCTGCTCTGCTTCTCAGTGAGATCATGGCTGATCTGATAATCCTCAACTTCACTTGCCTGCTTTTTCCCCATAATCTTGATTCTGTTACTAAATAAAAATCTTGTCTGCTCAGTCTTGAATATACGCGATGACCTAGCCTTCGCAGTACTCTGTGGTAAAAAAATTCCACAGATTCATTAGACTTTGAGAGAAAAGATTCCTCCTCATCTCTGTCTTAAATGTGCAACCCCTTATTCTGAGATTGTGCTGTCTTGACCTAGTCTTTCTCACAAGAGGAAACAATATTATTTCCACAACTACCTTGTCAAGTCCTCTAAGATACTTGAATGTCTCGCTAAGATTGCTGCTCATTTTTCTATTTTCCTGTGGTACAGGCACTATCTACTAAATCTCTGCTCATATGATAGTCTCTCGATACCTGGTATGACCCTAATGAAACTCTTTTGGTCTGCCTCCAATGCCAGTGGGCGATAGATAAGGCAGCTAAAACTGTTCATAGTGTTCCACCTGTGGTCTGACTCATCCTCTGGAAAGTTTTAGCAAACCTTCATGATTTTTATATTCCATTCCCTTTGAAATAAAGGCCAACATTCCATTTGTCTTCCCAACTACAGACTGAACTTGGATGCTCACTTTTTATGATTCTTGGATGAGGGCTCCCAAATCCCTCTTCCGCAACTTCCAGCACTCTTTCTCCATTTAAACAACATTCAGTTCCTCTATTCTCTGTGACAAAGTGCATAACACCTAATTTCCTCACATTTTATTCCATCTGCCATTTTTTTTGCCCGCTCACTCATCCTGACTATTATCCCTCTGTAGACGGTTTGGATCATCCTAATCATTGCCTTCCAACCTATTTTTCTGTCAGTCACAAACTTGACTATAGTACATTCACTTTCCTCATCCAGTTGTTAACATCTGTTGTAATAATTTTGGCCACAGCATTGATCCCTGTGGCTCTCTAATCCTGAAAATGCTCCTTGTCCCAACTCACCCATCCTTTTGTTAGTCAATCCCCTATCCATGCTAATATACAACCTTCAACACCATGGGCTCTTAAGTACCTAATGTTGTACCACATCAAATGCCTTCTGAAAATCCAAATATTTTATATCCACTGGTTCCCATTTATTGCCTCCTAGTTACCTCCTCAAAGAATTCTGTTATTATCTTTTCAACTTCACCCCAATGCTTTACCTATGGAAGTGAACTCACTTAGTTGCCATTTCTGATGGTGTTGTGTTTAACACATGTCCATCTACCCCACTAGGTCAAATAGTTCTTGCCCTCGTCACTCGGCAATCCTGGAAGAATAGCACTCTCAAACATGACCCGTGTGGTTTGGTGGGAAGGATATGGGTCTGTGCTTAACGTTTGATTTCTGAATGTTCATGAAATATTTCTGTTTTCCAGCCCTGATCCAGACCATCTTCCTCCGCCTGGATATGATGACTTGTTCATGTGATCTTCGTTTTCTTCCTCTCGCCTCCCTCCTCTCAAAGCAAGTTAGGTTGTAAGGAAAACCCCAGATGTAAACCACAACTTGTGGAATCCTGTGGCCTTCACTTCTTTTGGTTAAATAAATATTCTATGAACAGCGTAACTTAGCCATTTGATCTGCTGCGTTCCTATTTGATGATCAGCAGCTTCAGCTAAGCCAATCTCCCTTTGGTGGTGGGGCATACGTGCTCAACTGAACCGGTTAAACACTTAAGAGCAGCCAAGTGCTTTATTGTCATACATCTGACACATGCTTCCAGTGTGGACTTGTAACCAATCTCCTGCACATTGTCACAGAGTTGTCACTATGCTGTGTCTTTGAGGTAGGCAGATTAAATTAAATGCATCAGAGTGTTTGAGTTAAATGATCCTGTTAATAAACTGATGTGTAAATGAAAAAATAGTTTGATTGCACTTTGTCATGTTGATACACTCATCTTCTTGCTCAGTTCATAGATTTTTTATGAAGAGTTGTTCATGAATTAATAGAATCTTACAGAACAGAAGACTATTTGGCCCATCATATTTGTGCCACTTCTCAAAATATTGATTCATTTAGTTCCATCTCTCCTGCTTTTACCCATTCACTCTGCACATCTTTACCCTTCAAATAATGTCCTGGGAGAATTTCTTTTTTTAAAACCAATGTACTGTATGCACCTTATGTTATGGAGCCAGATTCCATTTTGATGGACAGTTAACCAACTTTTTAAAAACGAGACTGATCATTCATTTTCCTGCTAATGTTCCCATTAAAAATAACACATTCAATTCAGTTGCAATTTTATTTTCTTCAGTTCCCTGACTCTTTGCTGTATTCCAATTCCTTCCCACCGTTATTCATAATTCAGACACAGAACACTGAATATCGCAATCTCACTTCGAACTTGAACAATTGTTTTCATTTTCACTTAAAGCTGAAATAAAATATTTTACAGAATTGTGTTTGTGAAGTGAGTTACAAGCAAATCCAAACTTCTTCTTAAGAGAGAAACATGTTGCAGGGACTAGGAACAAAATAATTCCCAGCATACAGATTGGGAGAAGGAGTAAGCAATTCTGCCCTTCAGGCTTGCTCTGACAATTTGATAAACTTTTGACTGTTTTAGTTGTGGTCTCAGCTTTAGTTTCCTGTCTAACCCTAACTTTGCCAGTAAAGAATCTATCAAACAACCAAAAAACATTCAATTACTCTACCTCTACTGTTCTTTTCAGAACGAGAATTCCACAGATCTGAGAAAAGAAAGTGTTTCTTATCTCTACTTGATAGGGAGGTTTTATTATAATAAAATAACACCAGTATGTGTGTGACAGGATATCTATAAATACGGTCTGCCTTTAGTGCTTTCTCTACTTTCTCTCAATGTATATCCCATATTTAAACAAATAATTTGCTCCACGCATCAACTCACACCTTGCAGTTATGTGCAAAGACTAGCAAGCTGGGGTTGTTGACCAGAGTACTTAAGAAGAATAAGGGAAGATCTAATGGAGCTATCTTAAATACTGAAGGGTTTGACAGAATAACTAGAGATAAATTGTTTCACTGCAAGAGGGGAAGTAATCAGAAGACAAAGATTTAAAATAATTGGCAAATTGGGTTGAATTTGAGAGGTTTTTTAATGCAGTGTGTTGTGATCTGAAATTCAGTCCAAAAGCATGGTGAAAGGGATTCAGTAGTAACTTAAATGGAATTGGATAAATGTTTGAAGAAGTAAATTTGCAGAGCTATGAGAAAAGAGGAGCAGGATTGGGACTAATTGGGTAATTTTTCAGGACCAGCACAGACTTGATAGTCAGAAAGGCTGACTTATGCACTGTATGATTCTATGTAAGGATATTATTTTAACCTGACATTCAGGAATGTGATGACTGCTTTATTTATCCTGTAAAAATATTGCAATTTATTGTCTGTGAAATTTTCAGTCATTGACATTTAAGGGCATCAAGCGAAAGCAGATTGACACCACACAATATCAAGAGACGTTTAGGACTTGTATCTTAACTGATGTTAAATCTCAGATGCTATCAGCAACGTGCCCATTCCCAGCCCTGCTACAGTAACACTTCTCTGGAACTGTGTAAATCTGTAGCTGAATGAATACAGAGTAGGATAATTATTTTATAAAATAATTAATCAGAAGTAAACACTTTTAGTCAAGTCTGGTTGTGTTTTTGGAATATTTGATTTAGTCTTTTGGAGAAGGCTTTCTCAAATATAAAAGTATCTAAAAACAAATTTACGAGTAATTTTCAAAAAGGAACTGGGTATAAACATAAAAAGGAACAATGTGCAGGGCTGTGGGACAGGAGCGGGGCGTGTTTAACCTGTGAAGAGTTGATGCACACAATGTTCTCCTGTGCTCTGTCACTCTGTGTGTACGTGCATTTCAGCTGTAAATAAAGTTTGTAATTTTGTTCTCCAGATGTCGCAGAAGAAAGACCTTTTCTCAGATATCATGTTGGTATAGTTCCTGTTATTGTGGACCAGACCAAACCCCCTCAAAATATATTAAGACATTACACATTCTCCTTTTGCTTTCCTTCTCTATCAATATACCTTTTGAGCATATTCACGCTTTGAGATTTCTTTCTAACTGGTGTTCTTATCAAATAATTCACCTTGCTCAATCTCTTTTCAATTTGATAAGGCCCACTAAACATTGCTTTTAAATGTTTACCTATCACTGGAAGTAACAATAGCACTTATCTCCAATAGCAAAAATGCTAATGTTTGAGTTCTTGTCTGCTTTCTGTTTCACCTCATGCTGTGTTACTTTCAAATGCTGTCTAGTCAACTCATCAACACCCTAAAATTTGATACACAGTCCAAATGTGTGGCCTCTGAATTCTGACTCACCAATTACTCCTTAATTAATTTGAATGGTTCTCTTACCTCATACCCAAAAACCCATTTCAAATGGACTGAATTTAGTTGATTCATTTGGTGCATCCCTAATTGCAAAGCATACAAATGGAATTCCTTTAGCCCAATCCTCCTGGCAAACATGAGTAAACCTTACCCATGCAAGTAAATTCTTTAATGAGATCTGACACTTTCTTCTCAACCAATCCTTGATCAAGTTGTACATTCTTTTGTAGCTTTTTAGCTTCTACAGTGCTTTTATTTACCACTACAACAAAAATCAGTGGCTTATCTTGTTTTCCCATCTCCATCTTCACAGTGCTTTTCCTAAACCACCAACACTGCGATTTCATGTGGACTACTTTATTACAGTGAAAACATCTGAGTTTTTTTTACTTCTCTTTCTGCCTCATGGGTTTCCTTTTTATTCTGTGGTAAGCTATCTTCAATGAGATCTTCTTCTCCCTTCCACCTGAGGATTTATCTTTTCCCCAGTTTCTATCCCTCACAGATTGAAATTGATGTCAGAAGCCAAACTTCGATGTATGAACCAACTCAGAAACACCTGACATTTCTGCTGACAATCTTAACAGTCTTACTCTCTGGAAAAGCACAGCAGGTCAGGCAGCATCCAAGGAGCAGGAGAATCGACGTTTCGGGCATAAGCCCTTCTTCAGGATGCTCCTTGGATGCTGCCTGACCTGCTGTGCTTATTCATCAACACATTTTTCAGCTCTGATCTCCAGCATCTGCAGTCCTCACTTTCTCCTAGTCTTACTCTCTGCTCTTCAACATGAGCTCTCACTACTTAAGGAAGTAAATTTTTGAACTCCAAAATAATCGTGACTCTAATATTGTCATATGTTTGATATATTTTCAATGCCCTAATCCACTGATTAAAAGTTACTTTGTTCAGTTCTTTCAAACTCAATGCATATTTGACCAGGTTCCCTCCTTAGACTCCTGTAGGCTTCTGATACCAGCTTGTATGTACTTAAAATGTTTTTTTTCACCTCATCATACTCGCCAGATACCTCTTGTGATAGTGATGCAAATATCTCACTAGCTCTACCTGCCAACTTTGTTTGAATCAGCAATGCCCACATGGTCACCAGCCATTTCATTTGTTTAGCTACTTAAATAAAATTAGAAGAGCTTCTATGTCCTTCTCATCAAACTTGGATATACTTGGATATATTTCAACAGATCCCCACCAGGTGTTTTTTCCACAATGGGATTACCCTCCATCACTGTACTCATCACCACTCCTACTTTGCTCCTTTACCTCGACCATTTCAAGTCGACTTTGAGTTTTCAGTACCAGCCTCTGAAGTTGGAAATTTTTCCACAATGGGATTACCCTCCATCACTGTACTCATCACCACTCCTACTTTGCTCCTTTACCTCGACCATTCAAGTCGACTTTGAGTTTTCAGTACCAGCCTCTGAAGTTGGAAACTCTCTCTTTCTCCCTTCTGCTTTTAATCATAATTCAACCTATTTCAAATGCTTTTCATTGTCATGGACTAGGCTAGACCACTTGAAACATTCTTAAGGAGGCAGCCCAGACCATAACTTTGCAATTTGTTTCGGTAAGTGTACAATGAAAATTACCCGGAATAAGTTAGCTAGGTTGATTACCAGGTTTTAAAACCGACAAATGTGTTCACAAAACTATATAATGAAACCCAAAGAACAGAATACAGAACCCCTAGAGACTCAGTTTATCCAAACATGACAATTATGCTGTTCCGAATGTACACAACAGTCTCCAATAAGCAACCCCCTTTAAAAACAGTAAATATGCAACAAAAGCTTACAGGTTGTAGTTAGAAGGGCAGAAGGAAAGGGAGTTTTGCAGCCTGTTCTCACACAGCTGAACTCCCAACTAGTTCTGGACTGAACTGCCTAGCTAGAGAGCTGACCACTTCCTTTCATTATACAGGTCTCTTCTAAAACATGACCACTTTGGCCTGAAGTCTCATCTGTTTACGTATAAACAAAAAGGCCTCTCAATACCCTTTATTCTGTGTACCGAACGAGGAGCTGTTTGCAACCCCTCTGACAAAAGCCAAGGAAATTGTATCCTTGAGAAAAGGAAGTTAAAAATCACACAATACTAGGTTATAGTCCAACAGGTTTAATTGGAGGCACACTAGCTTTCAGAGCGGCACTCCAAAAACTAGTGGGCTTCCAAGTAAACCTGTTGGACTATAACCTGATGTTGTGTGATTTTTATAATAACGTAGTCTTCTTCTGTATAAAATCTCGAATTTGGAAGTATCGAAAGAGGTCTCCATTGGGTAATCCGAATTTCTGAGTTGTGTGATTTTTAACTTTGTACACCCCAGTCCAACACCGGCGTCTCCAAATCATTAGAAAAGGAACAGATTTTAGAAAAAAGGGACCAGCTTTGTGACACCTCTCCCCTTAAAAAAAACATGAACCATCAATTTCAAAAGATGGCTTCATTTTTAAAACCCGGTTAGTGTCAACACACAGATACACTATTATAACTATAAACATGCACAACCACATGCAAATTCAGGCCATGGCACACCCACCTCCGTATCTCATTCGAGTCTCAACAACGCAGCCATAATCATGTTTTTGCAACCTGCCACCTGCACAATTGTCAAATTGAATGGCTGCAATAACAAGCTCCATCTAAACAGTCTGGCATTTTTGTCCTTAAATTTTTCCACAAATGTCAATGGGTTATGATGAGTGTATACGATTGTCTCCAATGCATTGCTGGTAATATAAACACTGAAATGTTGTCATGCCAATACCAACCTCACAGTCTTT
Organism: Chiloscyllium plagiosum; assembly: GCF_004010195.1. Taxonomy (NCBI): domain Eukaryota; kingdom Metazoa; phylum Chordata; class Chondrichthyes; order Orectolobiformes; family Hemiscylliidae; genus Chiloscyllium; species Chiloscyllium plagiosum. The sequence goes on along the minus strand of NC_057729.1, from coordinate 56,399,399 downwards.
TCCTCCACCGTTGAATATTTCTGTTGATGAACATTCAACTTCCTGGAAAAATACCTGATGGGTCTTTCTATCTCTTCGTCATCCTCTTGCAGGAGCAACACACTGACACCCACGTCACTGCCATCGATAGCCATCTTGAAAAGATTCATGTCATCCAGTGTGGCTAATACTGGGGCAGTGGTTAACACAATGTCAAATGCCTTTTGACAGTCTGCTGTCCACTGAAACTTCTTGCCTTTTTTTAACAATTCGGTGAGTGGAGCAGCCACACTGCTAAACATCGGCGCAAACTTTCGGTAAAATCCACTCAATCCCAGGAACTGTAGTACTGCTTTGTTTTGTCAAAGATGTGGGAAATTTCCTAGTAACTTTTGTTTTCGCATCCCGTGGGGCCATTTGTCCATGTCCATAACATGGCCCAGGAAGGGCTTTGGCAAATTCACATTTTGCCAGGTTTACCACCAAGCCTGCCTTCCGAAGTAGATCAAACAAATCCAATAAATGCTGTAAATGTTCCTTCCATGAGTGACTAAAAATCACCACGTCATCAATATATACCACGCAGTTGGGTAATCTGGCAATGACCTTATTAGTCAGTCTCTGAAATGTGGCTGAAGCGTTTTTCATACCAAATAGCATGACTTTGAACTGATATGGTCTATTTGGCGTTATGAAAGCCAAAATTGTCTTTGCTGTCTCTGACAAAGATACTTGCCAGTACCCTCTGAGCAAGTCCAACTTAGAAATGTAAGTTGTGTGTCCCACTTTTTCGAAACAGTCCTCCAGCCGTGGAATTGGATATGCATCAGTCTTTGTAACGGCGTTGACTTTGCAATAGTCCACACATAACCATCGGATACAATCTAGGTTTGGCACCATGAGTATGGCTGAGCTCCAGTCACTGTAACTCACTTTGATTATGCCATCTTGGTTCATGTGCTCTATCTCCTTCTGAACCTGTGCCAACTTTAGTGGGTTATGCCTATGAGGATGGTGCTTAATCGGAACAGCATCTCCTATCTCTACATCGTTCACAGTTGAGTTAGTACTTCCCAGTTTATTTCTGCAAATTTCCCCATGCGATAGTAATAACTCTTTCAGGTCATTTCAATTTTCTTGCATTTATCCCAATTTTTGACAACTTCCTCATTATTTGAGGAATGTCCAATTCAGAATCCTGAACTTGGCTCTTCCTTCTGTGCTGTAATCACTAACACGTTCTCCTCTTGCTTTCCTTCCCTATCAAAATACCCCCCATTTGAGCATATTCACATGACACTCTGTGAGGTTTCTTCCTGTGTAGAGTCCTTAACAAGTAGTTCACCTCACTCAATTTCTTCTTTATTTGATAAGATCCACTGAACCTTGCTTTTAAATGCTCATCCTGTCACTGGAAGTAACACCAACACCTTATTCCCAATTGCAAAATTGCGAATTTGTGATTTCTTATCTGCTTTCTTATTAACTGTATGCTGTGATACTTTTAAATGCTGTCTAGCCAACTCTCCAGCTCTATTTAATTGTTCTGTAAAATTTGACACATAGTCCAAAAGGGTAGTCTCTGAATTCTGACTTATTAATTTCTCCTTAATTTTAACGGTCCTCTTACTTCATGCCCAAAAATTAATTCAAATGGACTGAATTTGGTTGATTTATTCTCTGATCGCAAGAAGTGCAAACGGAACTCCCTTAGCCTAATCATCTGGATAATCCTGACCATACGCCCTCAACATGGTCTTTTGTGTTTGATGCCATCTCTCTAGCGTTCCCTTAGATTCTGGATGGTACACAGTAGATTTGAATTGCTTTATTCCCACATTATCCATAATCTCCTTGAATAGTTTGCATGTATAGTTTGATCCTTGATCTGACTGGATCTCTATTGGTAACCTATGTTTAGTAAAAAAAATTAAGTAATTCTCCTCAAACTCTTTTGGCTGTGATGTGTAATACAATTGTCTCCCTTGGAAATCTAGTCAACACATCCATTGCTGTTAATAATTACTTATTCCCTCTTTTTGTTTGAGGTAGGGGACCTACGCAATCAATCATGACTCTTGTGAAAGGTTCCTCAAATTATTACTGTCTATGGTTAAGTTTTATTACTGTCTATGGTTTTCCGATTAGCTGACATGTATGACGTATCTGGCAAAATTCAACTACATCCTTGTGTCGTCCAAGCCAGTAAAAATGTCTTTGTATTTTAGCCTGTGTTTTGCTCACCTGTAAATGACCTCCAAGTGGTGGCTCATGCGCCACTCGCAACACTTCCTTTCTATACCCTACTGGTAAAATGATTTGATGAATCTCTGCCTGTTTCTCATCTGCTTGCATGTATGATGGTCTCCATTTCCTCATTAAGACATCATTTGTTAAGTAATAACACACAGAGATACATTCAGCCTCCTTCTCTGTATATGCCTTTTGATGTAGCAGTTTGAACTTCTCATATTTATGCTGTGACTCAATAGGCGTAGCAGAGCTAAAAATACTTGCATGTTTACCTAGTTGCTCCTGCTCTGTCCCACTTATCTGATCAAAATAAATCTTGGATAACACTGTCAGCTTCCTTATCTGTGCCTTTTGATCTCTTTTGCTTTAACTTGTGCCTCAGTGATCTTGTGACCACATAATCTGGGAAAATTCCTGGATAAACATCCTTCATTTCTTCAGTTGACTGCATCTCCACTGGTTTTTCAACTAGAGTAGGCAGCACACCTACTGGTGAATCACCTACCTTCTGGACGTAGGTTTGCTCACTGATGTTTTGTCACCATACTGGGTAATATCTTCAGTGAGCCTCCGGACGAAGCATTACTGATGATTCCTGCTTCCTATTTATATGTTTGGGCTTCTTTGGGTTGGTGATGTCATTTCCTGTGGTGATGTCATTTCCTATTCTTTTTCTCAGGGGATGATAAATCAGGTCCAAGTCAATGTGTTTGTTGATAGAGTTCCAGTTGGAATGCCATGCTTGTAGGATTTCTCATGCATGTCTCTGTTTGGCTTGTCCGAGGATGGATGTGTTGTCCCAGTCGAAGTGGTGTCCTTCCTCATCCGTATGTAAGGATACTAATGAGAGAGGGTCATGTTGTATTGTGGCTAGTTGATGTTCATGTATACTGGTGGCTAGTTTTCTGTCTGTTTGTCCAATGTAGTGTTTGTTACAGTCCTTGCGTGGTATTTTGTAAATGACGTTAGTTTTGCTTGTTGTCTGTATAGGGTCTTTCAAGTTCATTAGCTCTTGTTTTAGTGTGTTGGTGGGTTTGTGGGCTACCATGATGCCATGGACCCGATTTACCACCCCCTGAGAAAAAGAACAGGAAATTACATCACCACAGGAAACAACATCGCAAACCAAGGAAACTCAAACATAGAAAGCAGGAATCATTACCAGTGCTTTGTCCGGAGACTCACTGAAGATGTTACCTAGTATGGTGATGAAACGTCTGAAAATGAATCTTCCAGCTCAGCGAGCAAACACATATCCAGAACCTCAACCTGAGCTATAAATCTTCTCAAAACCCGCTAATCTTTGTCCGGAGACTCACTGAAGATGTTACCTAGTATGGTGATGAAACGTCTGAAAATGACTCTTCCAGCTCAAACACATATCCAGAACCTCAACCTGAGCTATAAATCTTCTCAAAACCCGCTAATCAGCTACCTTGCTCATTTGCAAGGACAAATTGTATTCCTGGAACTGAGAGTTTGTCCACTACTATACAAATTCTCCACTCTTCTCTGGACTCTTTAGCCTCACCTCTCACTTTATGTAATTGAGCACTTTATCTCACCATGAATTCTTGATACCAGTACCTTTTCTGGCAATAGTCCCTCAAGAGTGCATATCTCCTCATCCTTCAGCATCACAGACTGAGAAGATTCTGTGTCCCTTAATATTGTAACCTCTTTACTTGCTACTCCTGGCCAATGTGAACTTTACCCTTGCATGTATATTTTTTAAGCAGATCTGGCACTTCCTCCTTAATCAACTTCTGATCATCTTGTATGCTTTGAGGCAGTTGTCCGACTTCCCTTGTGCTTTTTTTTAACCAGTCCAACAAAGCTTCCAGGCTTGTCTGATTTTCCTACATCTGGCTTTCTCCTAGCCCACCAAAACTGTGATTTTGTGTGGCCCATTTGATTACAATGAAAACACCTGAGATTTTAACTTCTATGTCACCGTCAAGGGTTTCTTCTTTACCCTGTGGTAAATTCTCCTATGATATTTACTAAGACCTACCCCTTTCCCTTTCCACGTCAGGATTTCTCTTTGCCCTAGTTTCTATCCCTCATGGACTGAAATTGATTCTGGAAGCCAAGCTGTGTTTTTTGGACCAGTTCATAATCACCAGCCACATCAGCTGCTAACCTTGCCATGTTAACTCTCTGCTCTTCCACATGCGATCGCACTACTTCCTCACCAAGGTTACCTTCAACCTTTATCTCCAGCCTTTTAAGCTGACTTTCCTTCTTAAATATCAGTTTTTGAAGTTCAAAAGCTCTCTCATTTTCTTTCTCTTCTGCTGCTCTCTTCCCTTTCTTCTGCTTTTAATCGTAACTCAAACGGTATCATTTCTGCTCCCTTTCTTTATCTCTCGCCTTTAACTCTGGCTGCTTCATTTCTAATAGAATCTATAGAGATGGCAGGAATTCAGAAGGTTTCACCGGAAAATTTAAATACTGAGCTACTGCTGTAATTATCTCTCCTTTCCTCACAGAAGCAGACAGTTCCAATTCCAGCTGGTCAGCTAATTGCTGCAGGTTGGTCTTATTCACCTTTTCCAAAACTTCCAAAGTCACTGTGTCAACTTCCAGAAAACTTAGCGGCTGAAAGAGCCTTTATTATCCCAAGTTTTGTCTACCCAATCAAATCAACACCTGAAATAAAGACACTAGCACCTACCACTTGCTATTTAAATCCTGCAAGGAGCCCCCAATCTGTTATGGACTAGGCCAGACTCAGTGAAAATTACCCAGACTAAGTTAGCGAAGTTGACTACCAGGTTTTAAAACAGACAAAAATGTATTCACAAAATTACACAATGAAACATGAAAAACAGAACCCCTACAGAACTCAATCTATCCAAACTAGACTTAATTATGTTGTTCCAAATATACACAACAGTCCCAATAAGCAAACCCCATGAAAACAAAGTAAATATGCAATAAAGACTTACAGGTTGAAGTTGGAAGGGCAGAAGGAGTGAACGTTTTGCAGCCTGTTCACACACAGCTGAACTCCCAAATAGTCCTGGACTGAACTGCTCAGCTAGAGAGCTAAATACTCCCCTTTCAGTATACAGGTCACTTCTAAAACATGACCACTTTGGCCTAAAGTCTCATCTGTTTACGTATAAACAAAAAGGCCTCTCAATACCCTTTAATCTCTGCACCAAACCAGTCTAATCGGAACCGGGAGCTGTTTATGACCCCTCTGACAAAAACCAAGGACACAGTAGCCTTGAGAAAAGAAACAGCTTTTAGAAAAGAAAGGACCAGCTTTATGACATCATGTTCAAGCTGCTTCATTTGCTGTTGAATTTTAGCCATTTCCAAAGATTCTGAGGACATTCCTGGCAATTGTAAATGCTGCTCTATTGCCACAATTACTTCCCGTTTCCTCACAGATAAAAGGCAGCCCCAACTCCAGTTTGTATGCCAATTCCAAAATCTTTGCCTTCCTCACCTTCTGTAAAACCCTCACTTGTACCACCAGGAAACTCATATCTGAAAGAGCCATTATAACACAAGGTCCTGTTTAAACCAACCAAATGTAACACCTGAAATAAAAAACATCAACATTCACCACTCTCTACCTTTGGGTCAACAATGCTGGATCTGATTTTGATTTGAGAAGAGACCCCAATTACTTATGGACCTGACCAAACCACCTCAAATTATTTTAAGAAGATAATTTATTGGCAAGTGTCAGGCGTTGTGTTCCAGATGCAATTCGATGAGGTCAATTCCTGGAATGGCAGGATTACCTTACACTGAAAGACTGGAGCGACTGGGCTTGTAGAGCTCTCGAGGATAGTGGAATCAAGGGTTATGGAGATAAGGCAGGAACAGGATACTGATTAAGGATGATCAGCCATGATCATATTGAATGGTGGTGCAGGCTCCAAGGGCAGAATGGCCTACTCCTGTACCTATTGTCTATTGACTGGTCAAGTTACCAATCTTGAAGCAAAACACACTTTATTCGTACAGTATTATTAAAAGACAATAAAAGAAAGAAGAATCAGAATAACTACGCTATTGGAAAACTTAACAGAATAATAAATTATTCAATTACTCATCAGTAACTGCTCCAATATAGTAACATCTCATAAACACGCCCTAAACACGCCCTTAGTGAAGGCAAATTCAATAAAATAGATTATCTCACTTGCAATTCAGCAGCAGGAAGAGAACTCCAGCTTTTAGCTGTGACAAAGAGAGGAAAAACAATTTCCACGTCCAGCTTCAAGACCCCTGAAGCAACTGCTATTCAAAACTAAAAGTCCTGGTTCTGTGGCAGCTTGACCCCACTTTTTCAGGCTGCTTCTGTTCTGAATTTAGAAAGAAAAACCCAAGGCCTTACAATCTGTTTGCTTTATGGGCTTTCAAGCAGACTGCTCACCACCTATGTCTCAACCTTTATTCATAAAGAAAACCTCTCAAAGCCATTAGATCATCACAGTGTTTCTTGAGACCCAGTTGTTTAGATCAGCCAAAATATGTTAATCATTTTGTATTGCAGTTTATTGCAAAGTTGCCTCTCACAGTAAATTATATGCTGTATGTTTTCAGTAGCAGGTATTTAGTCAATACTTGACTGCTTCAATAAATAAGCGGCTTAAATAAGCACTCCAAATCAATTAAGTGTTGACTTATGATGAATAATACTATTTGATTTTATCCAGTTATTGTTCTCAGAGTGTTCAGTCACTGTCTTCTTTGATCTTTTTATCTTCCTAACACTAATCCCTCTTGGCTGGCCGACTGTCCCACAGCTCTCCCAGAACAGGCTTCCTCTCTTAGAAGGATGCATTATAGCTACAACACTGGCATAGACACGACAATATGCAAGTTACTAAATACATCCTGTACGCAAAAAGCAGGACAAATCCAACCCGGCCATTACTGCCCCATCAGTCCATTCCTGATCATCAGTAAAATGATGTAAGGTGCCATCAGCAGTGCTATCATGCAGCACTTGCTCAGCAACAACTGACGCTCAGTTTGGATTCCACCAAGGCCATTCAGTTCCTGACCTCATTATAGCCTTGGTTCAAATGTGGGGACAAAAGAGCTAAATTCCAGAGGTGAGGTGAGAGTGACAGCCTTTGACGTCAAGGCCATATTTGACCGAGTGTGGCTTCAGGAAGTTCTAGCAAAGCTGACATCAGTGGGTATCAGGGTGCATACTCTGCACTGTTTTTATTTCAATATGCTCATGGGATATGGACTTTGTTGGTAGGACCAATATTTATTGTTGGTTTTGAGGAGATGATGGTGAGCTGTCTTCTTGAACAGCAATAGTTCATGTGCTGTAGGTAGACCTACAATGCCCTTAGGGAGGGAATTCTACAGCAAGTAACTCACTTCTGATTCCCCAAAGCCTGGCAATCATCTACAAGGCACAAGTCAGGGGTCTGATGGAGTACTCCTACTTGCTTGGATGGGTGCCGGTCCAACAACACTCAAGAAGCAGCAATGTGTATTATATACAAGATGCGCTGCAGAACTTCACCCAATATCCAGAGACACTCACGAGAATTCCTAGAAGCATGGCATTCCAACCTGAATTCTATCAACAAACATATTGACTTGGACCCGATCTGCCACCCCCTGAGAAAAATAACAGGAAATGGCATCACCAACCCAAAGAAACCCAAACATATAAACAGATAGCAGGAATCATCAGCAGTGCTTCGTCCGGAGGCTCATTGAAGATGTTACCCAAAATGGTGACGAAATGTCTGAAAATGAACCTTCCAGCTCAGTGAGCAAACCTACATCCAGAATTCAAGGATTTTGACCCAATGTCGGTGAAGGAATGGATGGTTATTGGCTTGGAGGGGAACTTGAAGATGGTAGTGTTCCATGTATGTACTGCCCTTCGAAGGTGCTGTCTCAGGATATTGGGTGAAGTTCTGCAGTGCATCTTGTATATAATACACATTGCTGCTTCTTGAGTGTTGTTGGACCGGCACCCATCCAAGCACGTGGGAGTACTCCATCAGACCCCTGACTTGTGCCTTGTAGATGGGGAGTCAGAAGTGAGTTACTTGCTGTAGTATTCCTAGCCTCTGACTTGCTTTTGAAGCCACTGTGTTTATGTGGTAAGGGCAGTTGAATTTCAGTGCTAACCCCAAGGATATTGATAGTGGGGTTTCAGTGATGGTAACATCATTTAATGTAAAGGGATGGTGGTTAGATGATCATTGCCTGACATTTGTGTAGTGCGAATGTTACTTACCACTTGTCAGCCTAAACCTGAAATTTGTCTAGATCTTGTTGCATTTGATTATCAACTGCTTCAGTATCTGAGGAGTCACGATTGATGATGAACATTGTACAATCATCAGTGAACATCTCCACTTGTGACTTTATGATGGAGAGAGAGTCAATGATGAAACAGCTGAAAATGGTTGGGCCTAGTATACTACCCTGAGGAACTCTTGCAGAAATGTACTGTTGCTGATTTGGCTGATTTGCAAAACCACAACCATCTTCCTATGCGTCAGATGTAACTCCAACAAGCGGAGGGTTTCCCCCCAATGCCCATTTATTCCAGTTTCTTTATGCCACACTCGGTTAAATGCAGCCTTGATATCTCCCCCACTCTCACCTCCTCTCTGGAATTCAGCTCTTTTGTCAATGTTTGAACCAAGGCTGTAATGAGGTCAGGAGCTGAGTCCTCCCTGGCAGTACCTTAACTGGATATCATTGAGCAGGTTACTACTTCGCAGTACTTTGACAATGTCAGGTCGATGCCAGTGTTGTAATTGGACTGAAAGGGGAACAGCAAGTTCTGGAGCACCAGTGTTTAGTACTGTTGTCAGAATGTTATCAGAGTTTATTGCTTTTGTGGTGTGCAGTGCCTCCTCTTGACATTACATGGAGTGAATGGAATTGGCTGAAGACTGGTATCTGATTCTGGGCACCATTGGATGAAGTCGAGTTGGATCACCCGTGTAACACTTCTGGCTGAAGGTTGCTGTGAACACTACAGCCTTATTTTTACGCTGATGTGTGAAGTGTTTCTTCATTCTTTGAGAATTGAGATTTTTGTGGAGACTCCTCCTGTAGTGAAATGCTTAATTATCCACCACCTTCATGACCTGCTCCTCGGATGCTGCCTGACCAGCTGTGCTTTTCCAGCACCACTCTAATCTAGACTCTGGTTTCCAGCATCTGCAGTCCTTGTTTTTACCTACCTGCTATGGGAGGACTGCAGAGCTTAGATCTGATCTGTTAGTTGTGGAATTCCTTAGCTCTACTACTTACTGCTTATGCTCTATGGCATGCCAGTAGTCTTGTTTGATAGCTTCACCAGGTTGACACCTCATTTTTTGCTCCTGCCCCGGAATGCCAAACAGCACTCTCCATTGAACCAAGGTTGACCCCAGCTTAATGCTAATGGTTGAGTGGGGGATATGCCAGACCATGAGGTTACAGATTGTGCTGGAGTACAATTCTGCTGTTGATGGCCCACAGCGCCTCATGGATGTCCAGTCTTGAGTTGCTAGATCTGTTTGCAGTCTGTCCCATTTAGCATGGTGATAATGCCACACAACACTGTGGAGGTTATTTTCCATGTGACGGCAGGACTTGGTCTCCACGAGGACTGTGAAGTGGTCACTCTTACCGATATTGTCATGAACAGATGCATCTGCAGCCGGCAGATTGGTAAGGATGGGGTCAATTGTGGAGTTCTTCCCTCACCACCTGCCAGTCTAACAGTTATTTCCATTAGGACCTGACCAGATCAATCAGGAGTACTGCTACCGAGCGACTGTTTGTAGTGGACATTGAAATCGTCCATCCAGAGTTCATTTTGCACCCTTGCCACTCTCAGTGCTTCCTCCAAGTATTGTTCAACATGGAGGAGTACCAATTCATCAGCCATGGGAGGGCAGTGTGTGTTAATCAGCAACAGGTTTCCTTGTTCATGTTTAACCTGAAGCCATGAGACTTCATGGGGTCCAGAGTCAATGTTGAGGACTCACAAGGCAGCTCCCTCCTGACTGTATCTCACTGTACTGCCATCTCTGCTGGGTGTGTCCTATCGGTGGGACAGGGTATATCCAGGGATGGTGATAGTAGTAGGAGAAAGTGAGGACTGCAGATGCTGGAGATCAGAGCTGAAAATGTGTTGCTGGAAAAGTGCAGCAGGTTAGGCAGCATCCAAGGAGCAGGAGAATTGACGTTTCGGGCATGAGCCCTTCTTCAGGAATGAGGAAAGTGTGCCAAGCAGGCTAAGATAAAAGGTAGGGAGGAGGGACTTGGGGGAGGGGCGTTGGAAATGTGATAGGTGGAAGGAGGTTAAGGTGAGGGTGATAGGCCGGATTGTGGGTGGGGCGGTGGGGGTGGGGGTGGAGAGGTCAGGAAGAAGATTGCAGGTTAGGAAGGTGGCTATCACCCTCACCTTGTCACCCTCACCTTAACCTCCTTCCACCTATCGCATTTCCAACGCCCCTCCCCCAAGTCCCTCCTCCCTACCTTTTATCTTAGCCTGCTGGACACACTTTCCTCATTCCTGAAGAAGGGCTCATGCCCGAAACGTCGATTCTCCTGCTCCTTGGATGCTG
>NC_057729.1:56385636-56387824 GCF_004010195.1 Chiloscyllium plagiosum | reverse complement strand
GCATTTCAGAGAACACCTCTGGGACACCCGGACCAACCAACCCAACCACCCCATGGCTCAACACTTCAACTCTCCCTCCCACTCCACCAAGAACATGCAGGTCCTTGGACTCCTCCATCGCCAGACCATGGCAACACGACGGTTGGAGGAAGAGCGCCTCATCTACCGCCTAGGAACCGTCCAACCACAAGGGATGAACTCAGATTTCTCCAGTTTCCTCATTTCCCCTCCCCCCACCTTGTCTCAGTCCCAACCCTCGAACTCAGCACCACCTTCCTAACCTGCAATCTCCTTCCTGACCTCTCCGCCCAACTGAGGTTGCTGTCCTGAATAACTCCCACAGTCTGGTCTATTTCCAGATTCCCCTAGTGGGATCTTGCTGTGCATTGATTAAATGCTGGCTTTCCTAAATTATGACAATGACTTTGCTCCAAAGCTAGTTCATTGGTTTTAAAATGCTTGGGAAAACTCAAAATTGTGAAGGGCACTGCCTTTGCCATCATGCCATGAGATCTTTCATTCTCATGTACGGGGACACTCAAAGCTTTGGTTGCCATCTCATCAGAAAGATGACGTCTCCAACAGTACAGAATTTCCTCAGATGCCTAAATTACACAGTCAAGTCACAGGAGTTAATTCAGACTTTCTGACTCAGAGATGAGAGCCCTACCCACTGAGACACAGCTGATAATTGTGCATTTTCTGGTTTAACAATAACCTGATGTTACTGCATTTCTCTGCTTCTTACAAGTTCCTTGGTAAAAATTTCAGTCCCTGGTTTTACAAAAAAGTAAGAAAAACTGGACAGTGTGGCTTTTGAAAAGGTTTGCCATGTTGTTTTAGACTTATCATTTATTAAAATTTGAATATGGTTCTATTGGGATTTATCTCCATGGTGATTGTAACTCAGTTGTTGCCCAGATGCTTGATTTGCTAGCTTGTTGACTTAACCAGCAGCCATTAACCAGTTGGCCTATGAGAACAGAAGATTTGAATGTTGTAAATTGCTGCATCACAATCGATGACTCTATAATTAGGATTTCAAACTTGACTTATTACTAGGGAGGTGCCTGCTTTGCATTTAAATTCTTCAATTGAGTACATGTTAATTCTAGACAATTTAAGAACACTTCCTCTCGCTCTTACCTCCCCCCATCCCACAAATCTCTAATCCCTTTTGGCACTGACGTAAAGACCTAATATTCTTTAATTAATGCAATGCTTTTTAAATACGTATTTCTTCATTCACATTCAGTTCACTAAATGGATAGTAATTGCCACTAAAGATTATTTTATGAATTCCATGCACACTTAGGCGTCAGAGTAATCACCCTTGGCTCCTTTTGATAATTTATGAAGCATCCACTACTTGTTTAAACATATTTAATACTGCCATGTAGACAGTGCAATTTTTTATTGTTAGATCTCATTAGTAATGTCTTTCTGTAGTATTGATAGTTTAACAATAACTCTGTGACTGAAAAAAACTTGTCTGGCTAGGTAGGTCTATCTTTAGATCTCTGTGTTAATTAGCTGAGTGGTAACACTCGCCTCTGATGATTAAGCCTTACACTAAAGACTTGAACCTAGCGCGGAGGGAGAGGACTGTCTTGTTACTTTTGGGGTCTCACTGTATGCAAATCTGCTGCAGGGTCTGATTACCTACGCGTAACGACTGAATATTAAAGTCACTGTAGTCCCAGATTGTTATCTCATTAGAGAGAGACGACTGGTGGTAGTTTAATCTGAGGGTCCACCACACCTCAGGTGAGGAGAGTAATTAAGAAGGAGACACACAGAACATAGAACAATATAATGCAGAACAGGCCCTTCAGCCCTCGATGTTGCGCCGACCTGTGAACTAATCTAAGCCTCTCCCCCACACTTTCCCATCATCATTCATATGCTTGTCCAAGGACTGTTTAAATGCCCCTAATGTGGCTGAGTTAACTACATTGGCAGATAGGGCATTCCACACCCTTACCACTCTCTGAGTAAAGAACGGTGGCACAGTGGTTAGCACTGCTGCCTCACAGCATCAGAGACCCGGGTTCAATTCCCGCCTCAGGCGACTGACTGTGTGGAGTTTGCACGTTCTCCCCGTGTCTGCGTGGGTTTCCTCCGGGTGCTCCGGTTTCCTCCCACCATCCAAAGATGTGCAGGATCTCAGGTCAATTGGCCATACTAA
>NC_057729.1:56331311-56385624 GCF_004010195.1 Chiloscyllium plagiosum | reverse complement strand
ATGCCCCCTTGTACAAGCCGACGTCATCATCCTAGGAAAAAGACTCTCACTGTTCACCCTATCTAATCCTCTGATCATCTTGTGTGTCTCTATTAAATCTCCTCTTAGCCGCCTTCTCTTCAATGAGAACTGACCCAAGTCCCTCAGCCTTTCCTCATAAGACCTTTCCTTCAGGCAACATCCTGGTAAATTTCCTCTACACCTTTTCCAATGCTTCCACATCCTTCCTGCAATGGGGAGACCAGAACTGTACACAATATTCCAAGTGAGGCCACACTAGCGTTTTGTATAGTTGCAGAATGACATCACAGCTCTGGAACTCAATCCCTCTACCAATAAAGCCTAACACACCGTGTGCCTTCTTAATAGCACTATCAACCTGGGTGGCAACTTTCAGGGATCTATGTACATGGACTCCAAGATCCCTCTGCACATCCACACAGATCTTTCCATCTGCCTTACTGTTATTCTTCCCAAAGTGAATCACCTCACATTTATCTGCATTGAACTCCATTTGCCACTTCTCAGTCCAATTCTGCAGTTTATCCAAGTCCCCCTGCAACCTGCAACATTCTTCCACACTATCCACTACTCCACCGACTTTAGTGTCGTCTGCAAATTTGCTAATCCATCCATCTATGCCTGCGTCTAAGTCATTTATAAAAATGACAAGCAGCAGTCGTCCCAAAACAGATCCTTGTGGCACACCACTAGTAACCGGACTCCAGGCTGAATATTTTCCATCAACCACCACTCGCTGCCTTCTTACAGAAAGCCAGTTTCTAATCCAAACTGCTAAATCACCCTTAATCCCATGCCTCTGCATTTTCTCCAAAAGCCTACCACATGGAACCTTATCAAAGGCTTCACTGAAGTCAATGTATACCACGTCAATTGCCCTACTCCTGGGCATGAAGAAAGCTGGGTAACTGTTAGAAGGGGAAAAACAGTCAGTGACAGGATCCCCTGTGGTCGATCCCTTGAAAAACAAGTATACCATTTTGGATACTGTTGAGGGGGACAGCTTACCAGGGGCATGCATTGGGGTGCAGGTCTCCCACACCGAGTCTGTTCTTGTTGCACAGAAGGGAAGGGGGGAAAGGAAGAGAGCGTTAGTCACTGGGCACTCAATAGTTAGAGGGTCAGCTAGAAGGCTTGTTGGGAACGAAAGAGACTCATGATTGGTGATTTGCCTCCCAGGTGCCAGGGTCCATGATGTCTCGAATCGTGTCGTTGGGGTCCTGAAGGGAGAGGGTGACCAGCCCCAAGTCATGGTCCATGTAGGTACCAATGACATAGGTAGAAAGAGGGATAGGGATGTAAGGCAGGATTTCAGGGAGCTAAGGTGGAAGCTGAGAGAACAAACAGAAGTGTTATCTTTGGTTTGTTACCCGTGTCACATGATAGTGAGACAAGGAATACGGAGAGATATCAGCTGAACACGTGACTGCAGGAATGGTGCAGGAGGGAGGGTTTCAGTTATATGCATAATCGGGGCTCATTCTGGATAAGGTATAACCTCTACAAACAGAACAGTTTTCACTTGAACAAGAGGGGTACTAATACTAAGAGGGGAAATTTGCTAGTGCTATTCGGGTGGGTTTAAACTAGCTCAGCAGGGGGATGGGAACCTGTGGTGTAGTTCCAGTGCACAGGAGGATGTGAGTAGGAAGGACATGGACAGAATTTCACAGTCACAGAAATATGCTGGCAGACAGCAAGCTGGTTTGAAGTGTGTTTACTTCAGCACCAGGAGTATCTGGAATAGGGTAGGTCAGCTTGGTAGGGGTGGCACGGTGGCTCAGTGGTTAGCACTGCTGCCTCACAGCACCAGGGACCCGGGTTTGATTCCAGCCTCGGGCAACTGAGTGGAGTTTACACATGCTCCCTGTGCCTGTGTGGGTTTCCTCAGGGTGCTCCGGTTTCCTCCCACAGTCCAAAGATGTGCAGGTCAGGTGAATTGGCCATGCTCAATTGCCCATAATGTCAGGTGCATTAGTCAGAGGTGGATTAGAGTGATGCTGGTTCAGAGGGTTGGTATAGACATGTTGGGCCAAAGGGCCTGATTCCATACTGTAGGGTATTTAATCTGATCAAAAAGCTTGCAGCATGGATAGGTACCTGGGACTTTGATGTTGTGGCCATTTCAGAGACATGGATAGAGCAGGGTCAGGAATGGATGTTGCAGGTTCCAGGGTTTAGATCTTTCATTAAGATCAGGGAAGATGGTAAAACAGGGGAGATGTGACTTTGTTAGTCAAGGACTGTATAACAGTGGCTAAAAGAACTTTTGGCAAGGACTTGTCTACTGAGGTAGTATGGGCTGATGTTAGAAACTGGAGAGGAGAGGTCACACTGCTGGGAGTTTTTTCTAGGCTTCTGTTAAGTTCTGGGGATGTGAAGGAGAAGATTGGCAAAACGATTCTGGGTAGGAGTGAAAGAAACAGAGTGGTCATTATGGGGGACTTTAACTTCCTCAACATTGACTGAAAATGCTATAAGGCGAAAGTGAGGACTGCAGATGCTAGAGATTAGAGTTAAGAGTAGGACTTTTGCCCGAAACGTCGACTTTCCTGCTTCTCGGATGCTGCCTGACCTGCTGTGCTTTTCCAGCATCACACTCTCGACTGGTAATTGCTATAACTTTAGTATGTTGGATGGATCAGTTTTTGTCCAATGTGTGCAGGAAGGTTTCCTGGCACAATATGTTGAAGGGCCAACAAAAGGGGAGGCCACACTGGATCTAGTGATCTAGTACTTGGTAATGAACCAGGTCAGGTGATTGGAATTGTCTCTGAGAATAAATTAGATTCCCTACAGTGTGGAAATAGGCCCTTCAGCCCAACAAGTCCACACCGACCCTCCAAAGAGTAACCCACCCAGATCCATTTCCCTCTGACTAATGCACCTAACACTATGGGCAATTTAGCATGGCCAGTTCACCTGACCTGCACATCTTTGGACTGTGGGAGGAAACCTGAGCACCCGGAGGAAACCCACACAAACACAGGAAAATGTACAAACTCCACACAGACAGTCGCCCGAGGCTGGAATCAAACCTGGGGTCCTTGACACTTTCAGGCAGCAGTGCTAACCACTGAGCCACCGTACCACCCCAAAGCTGTTTGATTTAGTGGTAGGTTAGCACTTTGGAGAGAACAGCCATAATTCGGTTACATTTAGTTTAGCAATGAAAAGGGATAGGTACCTGCCACAGGGCAAGAGTTATAGATGGGGAAGGGCAATTATAATGCGATTAGGCAAGACTTAGGAGCCATAGAACGGGATAGCAAAATGCAGGGGATGGGGACAATTGAAATGTGGAGCTGGTTTAAGGAACTGATATTGCGTGTCTTTGATAGGTATATCCCTGTTAGGCAGGGAGGAAGTGAAAAGGCAAGGGAACGGTGGTTTACTAAAGAAATTGTATCTCTTGATAAGCGGAAGAAGGAGGCTTATGTGACGTTGAGACAAGATGGTTCAGATGACGCGATGGAGAGTTACAGATCAGCTAGGAAGGATTTAAAGAGAGAGTTAAGAAGAGCAAGGAGGGGACATGAGCAGTCTTTAGTAGAATAAAGGAGAATCCTAAAGCTTTCTATAGGTATGTGAGGAATAAAAGGATGAATAAGGTAGGAATAGGGCCAGTCAAAGTCAGAAGTGGGAAGGTGGGTGCGGACGCTTGTGGAGATCGGAGAGGTGCTAAACAAATATTTCCCATCTGTTTTCACTCAGGGAAAGAAGAATATTGCAGAGGAGAAGACTGAGATATGCGCTATTAGACTAGAAAGGATTGAGGTTAGTAAGGAGGAGGTATTACCAATTCTAGAAGGTGTGAAAGTAGATATGTCCCCTGGACCAGATGGGATTTATCCGAGGATTCTCTGGGAAGCTAGGGAGGAGATGGCGGGGCCTTTGGCCTTGTTGAATGTTGCTGTATGCAGGAGAGCTGGTTGGTTTGACAGAGGTTTCTATTTTACTATTTGCAAATGTGCTGCATTTTCGTATTGACAGACTATGTATCAAGACACTTTTCCAGAATTTACAACTTTGATTAATTTTCTTCATCCCTCCGTCTCTGTCTTCCCAGCCACTTTTGTCAAAATGCACTTTGCATAACCTCCAACATTTCCCAATAATTTAGATTTCTTTTCTGAGTACTATAAAATGCCGGGGTTTTCATGCATAGTGCTGCAATATTAAAAAATAGTAACTCCTTTGTAATGCTGATCTTTTACAATTTATAAACTGACGGTTTTCCTGTAACTTAATCCTTAGCCCTTGGAAAACACTAAGTTGGAAGTCAAATTATGTATGTGATTTTATTTCAAAAAATATTGTGTAAGGATGTTGCCAGAGTTGGAGGATTTGCGCTATAGGTAAAGGTTGAATAGGCTAGGACTGTTTTCACTGGAGTGTCAGAGGCTGAGGGGTGACCTTATAGAGATTTATAAAATCATGAGGGGCATGGATAGGATAAATAGACAAGGTCTTTCCCCTGGGGGGGGGGAGTCCAGAACTAGAGGTGAGAGGGGAAAGATATAAAAGAGACCTAAGGGGCAACTTTTTCATGCAGAGGGTAGTACGTGTATGAAGTGAGTTGTTAGAGGAAGTGGTGAAGGCTGGTACAATTGCAACATTTAAAAGGCATCTGGATGGGTATATGAATAGGAAGGGATATGGGCCGGGTGCTGGCAGGTGGGACTAGATTGGGTTGGGATATCTGGTCGGCGTGGACAAGTTGGACCGAAAGGTCTGTTTCCATGCTGTACATCTCTATGACTCTATGATCTTTGAGTCGTCATTGTCTACAGATTTAGTACCAGAGGACTGGAGGATTGCAAATGTTGTGCCCTTGTTCAAGAAGGGCAGTAGAGATGACCCAGGTAATTATAGACCAGTGAGCCTTACATCTGTTGTAGGAAAAGTTTTGGAAAGGATTATAAGAGATAAGATTTATAATCATCTGGCAAGCAACAATTTGACTGAAGGTAGTCAACATGGTTTTTTGTCAAGGGTAATTCGTGTCTGACAAACCTCACTGAGTTTTTTGAGAAGGTGACCAAGCACATGGATGAGCGTAGGGATACCTAGACCTGTCATGGTAACCTCAGTCGGTGTGAGAATTAAGACCACACTGTTGATGTTACTCTGCATTGCAAACCAGCCACCCAGCAGTCTGAACTAACCAAAACCCAGATGAGCTCACTGGCCATAAAGCATGTGTCTGGGTGGGATGCTCTTCAGAGATTGGAGCTGATTCGACGGGCTGCGTGGCCTCTTTCTGCACTGTAGGGATTTTATGATTCTAAATACATGGAAGTTTGGTCACTGTTACCAGGAAATGTGACAACTGTTTTATAAACCAAAATCTCCCACAAATAGAAATGAAATAATGACCAGATCATCAGTTTTTAATTCCAAAGAAGTCATATATTGGGCTTGTAACTGTAACGGTGTTTCTGTCTCCAAGGATGCTGCCAGAGCTACTGAGATTTTCTTTCCCTTTTTGTTTTTAATTCAGATCACCAGCATCAGCTGTATTTTATTCTTATTTCTATTTAAGTGATGTTGAGGAATGTTGATGTTAAAAGTATTGTCCAAGACTCAACTGTAGCAGTTCATTCTCTGGAAAACCTTCTTCTTGTAAGCTCTCTTAAACAGGACATAGTTGGCTGACAGTCAAAAGTTTTCCACCTCATTCTTCAGCTTATCTTTATGATTTTCAACTTGTTCCTTAAATGCCTGGTGCCTCATGTCAATCATAGGAGTGATGGGTGAATGGGACTTGCTGCGAGATCAGAACTGAAAGGATTGGTGTAAATGAGAAGTGTTCAGAGCAAGCAGTCAATTTCCTAAACCTTCCAAAATCAGAATGATTTATCATCATAAACCCCCCTACAGTACAGAAAGAGGTCATTCGGCCCATCAAGTCTGTACTGACCCTCCAAAGACCATCCCACCCAGAGCCATCCCCATCCCCATCCCCATCCCCTATCCTATCCCTGTAACCCTGCATTTCCAAAGCCTAAGCATCCCTGGACATTATGTGCAATTTAACATGGTCAATCCACCTAACCTGCACATCTTTGGACTGTGGGAGGAAACTGGAGCACCCAGAGGAAACTCATGCAGACACAGGGAGAACATGCAAATGCAAACCTAGCCTGGAGTCCCCCGGTGAGTAAGGAACGGGTCACGAACTGACTCACCCAGCCTCAACTTGCAGGCTAGAGCAAGGCTCCAGTTCCACGGCTAGGCCCAGGCTACTGAAGGTGGAGAAAGGCAGTCCTGGCCTGGTGTGGCAATCTCAGTCCCATCTGAAGAGCTTCTTCATCTTCAGTGTCCAGGTATTCCAACAGCCCAGCAGGTACTCTCGTCCAGGAGTTGCAGTCTTGGCTCAGCCTGGCGGTCTTCTTTGGTGGAGGCTTCTGGCCTGGTATCCAGCATCGGGCATGGCAGACCTGTCCCAGCTGCACCTTCAGGGTATTCCATCATTCCTAAATTGGCTTTCTCCGAGGCCAGGAACCATTAACTAAACTGTGAAGAACTTTGTCTTAATTCTACTTTTTAAAAATTATTATGTATGACTTCTGTCATTGATGCCACGGTAGGATGACTTATAAAACTTTTCACTTTATTATTCATATAAAAATAAATTTCTATTCAATTCCACACAGATAGTCACACAAGGCTGGAATTGAATGTGGGTCCCTGGCACTACGAGGCAATAGTGCTAACCACTGAACCACCATGCTGCTGATTTGGACCAAAGGTACTCCTGTTAGGGGTGCTGTGAGGGAGAGAATTCCAAGATTTTAACCCAGTGACAGTGAAGGAATGGTAATTATTTTGCGTGTTACACTTGGAGGGATCTTTCAATTGATCGAGTTCCCATGTACCTAATGCCCCTTCAGGGTGGCAGATGTTTTGGGTTTGATAAAGACTGTCAAAGGAGCCTTGGGGGATTATAACCGCGAATTGTGAAGGGTTGACACAGAAACCTCTGCCCTAGAATGAACAAATTGGTCTGCAGTGGTTTTGAGGCCAGAAAGAGACCTAAAGGATTGCTAATGCCCCCTTCCCTCTCTCGCTGCCGCAGCTATTTACTACAAAGTTTCATTAAAAAATGCAACATTACCTTAGCTCCTCCAACAACAATCTTCTGTGTTCAATATCTTTCCCTTGATTTTTTTTTTGCTCCATTCATGACAATTTGAAATGAATGTAGTCTTGTTGGTGCAGAGAAAAAATGCCTTTTCCTATTTATGCACTGATACAAAGCCTGCTGCCTAGATTTAAGGCAGAGGTGAATTGTGCTTTATTATTTTAACTATTAAGTTCAAATTTACTGCTTCAACCTTGTTAAATATTCATAATTTTAATGAGAGTTTGGAGCATTGCCTGACATTTCATTATGTGAAGGAATCTGCAGTGCAGTCCCTCCTGATTTACTGCTGCTCTAACTGTCTCTTTTATCGCATGACATTCTTGTTAGTAATTTATGAGGTGCCAGAGCTGAACCAGGTTGTCTCAACCAGCTGAGTATCGTCAGGCTCTGAAGAGGTGAGAAACTGCATGACATTTTTTCATCCTTGGCACCTGGCCTGTACTATTGTAAAATATTTTACAGAAAAGCATTACACAATCAAGTAAAGATTACAAGCGTGGCTGCTTAATTACGATTCAGCCTTGCAAAATAAAAACTGGATTACAAGTCATTCAAAATTGGCAGAATGTCCAAAACCTTTTACAAATGGTACTGTTTTTGTGCATCATTCATATTAATACAAACCACAGTCTACCATTTGATCAGACAGATATTGGCAGGGTCAAATATCTTACATTGGAAGAAAATGAGTGGCTCAGGCTTCCAAGCCTGTTGACGTATTTATGATGAGGTGATGATTTTAAAATTCTGTTTTCACTTCTGTAACCCTCAAATGGAAGCCTGACATATCTGATTCTGGCTCTCTGGAACTCGTAGGAAATTCACAGAAAATTTTAATGAGAGCGCAGGGGCAGAGGGACTTAGGTGTATACGCCCATAAATACTGAAGGTGCAGGACAAATTGTGAGTGTGGTTACTAAAGCTTCCTTAGTTTTGGCAATCAAGATACATGGTGTAGAAGATAGAAGATGTTGTCAACAGTGCTATCAAGCAGTGCCTGCTCATCAATAATATCCCCAGTGATGCCCAGTTTGGGTTCTGTCAGGGCCACGCAACTCCTGAACTCATTACAGCCACAGTTCAAATATGGACAAAAGAGCTGAATTCCAGAGATGAGGTGAGAGTGACAGACCATGATGTCAAGGCTGCATTCAACCAAGTGTGGCATCAAGGAGCCTGAGCAAAACTGGGGTCAAAGGGAATTAGCGGGAATCTCTCTGCTAGTTGGAGTCATAGCTGATTTACAAATGACCTTCCCTCCATCATAAGATCAGAAGTTCAGGATGTTTGCTGATGATGTTTAGCACCATTCATGTGCTCAGATACTGAAGCAGTCTATGTTCAAAAGCAACAACCTGAACATTATCCAGACTTGGGCTTGCCACCAGTGTTTCCGACATGTGTAATTTAACTTCCTTGTTTTTCTTCATTCACTTATGGATGTGGACATTGCTTGCTGGAATATCTGGACAAAGTAGATTCCTTGAAGTTCCTTGAAGGTAGAGTCGCAGGTAGACAGGATATTGAATAAGGTGTTTGGTACGCTTGCCTTTGTTGCTCAATACATTCAATATAGGAGTTAGGATGAGTTTGGTGCTGGAAAAGCACAGCCAGTCAGGCAGCATCCAAGGAGCAGGAGAGTCTTGTAGGAGTTGGGATGTTGTGTTGCGGCTGTGAACTTTTGCAATACTGCATTCAATTCTGGTCTCCTTATTATAGGAAAGATGTTGTTAAACTTGAAAAGTATCAGAAAAGATTTACAAGAATATTACCAGAGTTGGAGAGTTTGAGCTATAGGTAGAGGCTTAATGGGCTGGGGCTATTTTCTTTGGAGCATTGGGAACTGAGGGGTGACCTTATAGAGGTTAATAGGGGCATGGACAGGATGAAGAGCTGAAGAGCTGTCAGATGAAGTGGTGGAGGCTGGTACAATTAGAAAATTTAAAAGGTATCTGGATGGATTCATGAATAGGAAGGGTTTAGATGGATTGGGTTAAATGCTGGCAAGTGGGAAAAGATTAATTTATGATATCTAGTCGGCGGAATGCATCTGGGAAAATGAACAAATAGTGAAATTCACAACCAATCTTGGAGGAACCTGTATGGGAGAGGTCACAGTACAGAGACAGAAAAGTGAATAGTGTTATGTGCGGCCTTGGGGAGTCTGCAGTAATGAATAGAGTGGGTTCTTTCTTGATTGTATGTTTTATTGAGATAGGTCTCTTGACTAAACTTAAAAATATATTCCATAAGTATTAAGTTAGCCTGGAGCAGTGTTTTGTAGAGGAATAAGATGGGGCTATTTTCTGTGTCTGTAGATTGGAAGAAACAAAAACAGCCCTTAGTAGCTCTTCTTGTCAGATGTGGGAGTTTAGGGAGAGTTTACGAATTATTGAGGATTATATCTGCAATAAATGTTGGTCGCGAATTCTGATCAGATCAAATGGAACGGTTGGAATGACAGATAGAGGCAGTAAGGAATTTACAAGAGCAGGGGGTGTGATGGATGGCAGTTATAGGAAAGGAGAAAAGTTGCAGATACAGTAAGATAAATGAGTTAGCTCCAGGAAAGGTAGGAGAGGTAGGCAGATAGTACAAGAGTCTTCTGTGGCTATCCCCATCTCAAACAAGTATGCTGTTTTGCAAAATGTAGGGAGTGATGGATTCTCAGGGAAATGTAGCATGAACAGCCAAGTTCCTGGTATTGAGACTGGCTCTAATGCAGTGAGGGGTACGTTGGGTTCCAAGAGATCCATCGTGTTAGGGGACTCTCTAGTCCGAGGCACAGACAGACGTTTCTGTGGTCAGCAGTGAAAAATCAGAATGGTGTGTTCCTTTCCTGGTGCCAGGATCAAGGATGTCTCAGAGGGTGCAGACTGTTCTCAAGGGGGAGAGGGGCCAGCAGGAGGTCATTTATACATAGGAAAGGGAAAGGTTGAGATTCTGAAGGGAGAACATAGAGAGTTACACAGGAATTTAAAAAGGAGGTCCTCGAGTGTAGTAATATCTGGATTACTCCTGGTGCTGTGACATAGTGAAAGTAGGAATAGGAGGATAGAGCAACTTAATGCATGGCTGAGGAGCTGGTGTATGGGAGAAGGATTCACATTTTTGGATCATTGTTTTGGGGTAGAAGTGACATGTACAAGAAGGATGGATTGCACCTGAATTGGAAGGGGACTAATATACTCTGGCAGCTTAATGTTCCAGGATACAAATGCGACAGGAAGGACAGAAAGGGAGGCAAGAGAGGAGGGGGAGTGGTGTTTTTGACAAGGGATAGCATTACAGCTGTGCTGAGGGAGGATATTCCCGGAAATACATCCAGGGAAGTTAATTGGGTGGAACTGACAAAAAAGAAAGGGATAGTCAACTTATTGGGATTGTATTATAGACCCCTAATAGTCAGAGGGAAATTGAGAAACAAATTTGTAAGGAGATCTCAATTATCTGTAAGAATAATAGGATGGTTATAGAACATAGAACAGTACAGCACAGAACAGGCCCTTCAGCCCACGATGTTGTGCCGACCACTGATCCTCATGATAGGGGATTTTAACTTTCTAAACATAGACTGGGACTGCCATAGTGTTAATGGTTTAGATGGAGAGACATTTGTTAGTGTAAACAAGAACATTTTCTGATTCAGTATGTGGATGTACCTACTAGAGAACTACTGCTGGGAAATAAGGCAGGGCAGATGACTGAGGTGTCAGTTGGGGAGCACTTTGGGGCCAGCGACTGTAATTCTATTAGTTTTAAGATAGTGATGGAAAAAGCTGGGCCAGATCTAAAAGTTGAAGTTCCAAATTGGAGAAAGGCCAATTTTGATGGTATAAGGCAAGAACTCTCAAAAGCTGATTGGAGGCAGATGTTCGCAGGTAAAGGGATGGCTAGAAAATGGGAAGTCTTCAGAAATGAGATAACGAGAGCCCAGAGACAGTATAATCCTGTTAAGGTGAAAGGAAAGGCTGATAGGTATATGGATGACTAAATAAATTGAGGGTTTGGTTAAGAAAAAGAAGGAAGCATATGTGTCAGGTATACACAGGATAGATCAAGTGAATCCTTAGAAGAGTATTAAGGCAATAGGAGTATACTTAAGAGGGAAATCTTAAGGGGCAAAAAAGAGACACGAGATAGCTTTGGCAAATAGAGTTAAGGAGAACCCAAAGGGTTTTTACAAATACATTAAGGATAAAAGGGTAACTAGGGAGAGAATAGAGCCCCTCAAAGATCAGCAAGGCAGCCTTTGTTGTGAAGCTGCAGGAGATGGGGGAGATACTAAATGAATATTTTGCATCAGTGTTTATTGTGGAAAAGTACATGGAAGATATAGAATGTAAGGAAATAGATGGTGACATCTTGAAAAATGTCCATATTACAGAGAAGGAAGTGCTGGATGTCTTGAAACACATAAAAGTGGATAAATCCCCAGGACCTGATCAGGTGTACTCTAGAACTTTGTGGGAAGCTAGGGAAGTGATTGCTGGGCCTCTTGCTGAAATATTTGTATCATGGATAGTCACAGGTGAGGTGCCAGAAGACTGGAGGTTGGCAAACGTGGTGCCACTATTTAAGAAAGGTGGTAAGGACAAGCCAGGGAACTATAGACCAGTGAGCCTGACAACGGTGGTGGGCAAGTTGTTGGAGGGAATCCTGAGGGACAGGTTGTACATGTATTTGGAAAGGCAAGAACTGATTAAGGATAGTCAACACATGGGACATCATGTCTCACACACTTGATTGAGTTTTTTGAAGAAGTAACAAAGAGGATTGATGAGGGCAGAGTGGTAGATGTGATCGATATGGGCTTCAGTAAGGCGTTTGACAAGGTTCCCCACGGGAGACTCGTAAGCAAGGTTATATCTCATGGAATACAGGGAAAACTAGCCATTTAGATACGGAACTGGTTCAAAGGTAGAAGACAGAGGGTGGTGGTGAAGAGTTGTTTTTTAGATTGGAGGCCTGTAACCAGTGGAGTGCCACAAGGATCGGTGCTGGGTCCACTAATTTTCGTATAAATTATATCAATGATTTGATGTGAGCTTAAGAGGTATAGTTAGTAAGTTTGCTGATCACACTAAAATTGGAGGTGTAGTATACAGCGAAGAAGGTTACCTTGGATTACAACAGAATCTTGATCAGATGGGCCAATGGGCTGAGGAGTGACAGTTGGAGTTTAATTTTAATAAATGCGAGGTGCTTCTTTTTGGGAAAGCAAATCTTAGCAGGACTTATATACTTAATGGTAAGGTCCTAGGGAGTGTTGCTGAACAAAGAGACCTTGCAGTGCAGGTGCCAGCTCCTTGAAAGTAGAGTCGCAGGTAGATAGGATAGTGAAGAAGGTATTTGGTATGCTTTCCTGTATTGGTCCGAATATTGAGTACAGGAGTTGGGAGGACATACAGGACATTGGTTAGGCCACTTTTGGAATATTGCATGCAATTCTGGTCTCCTTCCTATCTGAAGGATGTTGTGAAACCTGAAAGGGTTCAGATAAGATTCACATGGATGTTGCCAGGGTTGGAGGATTTGAGCTGGAGGGAGAGGTTAAATAGGCTGGGGCTGTTTTCCCTGGAGCATTGGAGTCTGAGAGGTGACCTTATAGAGGTTTATAAAATCATGAGGGGCATGGATAGGGGATATAGCCAGAGTCTTTTCCCTGGGGTAGGATATTCCAGAACTAGAGGGCATACATTTAGGATGAGAGAGGAAAGATATAAAAGAGATATAAGGGGCAATGTTTTCATGCAGAGGGTGGTACCTTTGTGGAATGGGCTGCCAGAGGAAGTGGTGGAGGCTGGTACAATTGCAACCTTTAAAAGGCATCTGGATGGGTATAAGAATAGGAAGGGTTTGGAGGGATATAGAGACAGTGAGGTCTACAAATGCTGGAAATCAGAGATGAGAGTATGTTGCTTTCTGTCTTATGGACTACTTCAATCATTTCAAGTCAGATTGCTGCCTTATCTTCCGCCTGGGCAGTCTACAGCCCAGAGGACTCAACACTGAGTTCTCCAATTTCAAATAACCTTTGCACCCATCCCCCAACTCCTGCTCCAGTCCCACTTCCTCCCTTCCATCCCTCTGGCCGATCCCTCCTTCCAGCTACTAATCAGATTCATTCCTTCTGTCAATCTAACAGATTCTACCTCCCACCTGTATTCATCTATCACCACCTCATCACTCCATTCCTGTCCCCACCCATAACCTTCCCCACTCCTCATCTTTATCTGCAACTCCCACTGCCCCCACCTTCATTGCTGAAGAAGGGTTCTACCCAAAACGCCGGACGTCTCCACCTCCTGATGCTGCCTGGCTTGCTGTGTTCTTCCAGCCTCCTGCTTGTCTACTTTGGATTCCAGCATCTGCAATTCTTTTGTCTCGAACTAAGCTTTATCTTCAATAGCTCAAGGGGATGCAGTGGTCAATGAAGTCTGTGATTATAATGTATCCCTTCTGACACTCGTGTCATTCTGATGAACCTGCAGTGTAGCTCCTCCATGATCCTACTATCTTTAAATTCTGCAACAACGTCTTAAAAACTTATTATTTGTGGGCAAGGTTGGCGGGTATTTATTGCCCATTGCTAATTGCCCAGATTGGAACCTGGTTTGCTCGGAGAGTTGGTGGGGTTAGAGTGACATTTTGCGCAGTTTAGGGAATCCGAGGACATTAGTGGACTGGTTGGACACAAGTCACTATCACTGATTGTGGTCACTTTCACTGATACCAGTCTTTAAATTTAACCTGTGTTTTTTCTAACTCAATTCAAATGATCAAACTGCTCGGATTCGAACTTGTATTTCCTGCAGTATTAGTCCTGTAAGGTAATTAGTACACCAGTATCTTACCCAATCCCTTCATTCCTCTCCTAAATGCCACGTTCTTTTGTCTTTTGTATGTCATCCCTCTTTCTTCCACCTTTGAAAGGTCTCTGACACATTTTTCATTGTCTGACAAATACCTAGAAATTGTAAGCTTTTTATTTGACACCATAGCTCAGTTGCTAGCAACCTGACCTTTGAGTCAAAAAAAGATTATGCATTTAAATCTCAGTAAAAGAGGTCAGCAAATAATCCAGGCTAATAGGCACAGCTTAAATCAATGCATTATCGAAGAAACCCTGTACCATCAGAAGCGCTGTGTTTTGGACAATGTATGAAACTGAAGCCAGTATTCCACCATACTTGTGAAAGAGTGGCAAAAATTTGTGGGCAATATCTTTCCCCTTAAACAGCACCATCAAAAATGGATTGGGTTCTCAATGCCTTTTGACATTTGGATCAACTTATGTTTAATCAAACAACATCTGATGCCAGCGTGTTGCTGGAAAAGCACAACATGTCAGGCAGCATCCGAGGAGTAGGAAAATTGACATTTCAGGCCTCATTCTTGATGAAGGGCTCCGGCCCGAAATGTCGATTTTCCTGCTCCTCAGATGCTACCAGACCTGCTGTGCTTTTCCAGCACCACACTCTCGACTCTGATCTTCAGCATCTGCAGATCTTACTTTCCCCTAACATCTGATGCCAAGCCACTTAAAGAGATAGAATGAGGTGACCACACGATTACAGTCACAGTCTAAGAATAGGGGTCACAGTCTAAGAATAAGGAATAAGACATTCAGGACTGAGATGAAGATTCACTCAGACAGTAATAAACCTGTGGAATTCTCTCCCTCAGGAAGCTGTTGGGACCAGTTGTTAGATACACTCAAGAGGGAGCTGCTTGTGGCCCATGCGGTTAAAGAGATCAAGGGGTATGGAGAGAAAGTGGGAATGGAATACTGACATTGCATGATAGGCCATGATCGTATTGGATGGTGGTGCAGGCCCGACGGGCGTACTCCTGCTCCTATTGTCCATGTTTTGGTTTAGTTGAAGAGCTCAATTTGGGGGAGGTACTTAAAAGGAGTGAAGTGGAGCGATTTGGGAAAGAAAATCGAGGGCTTGGAGGTCCAGGTGGCTCAAGATGGAGCGACAAGATGAATGAAGGAAATTTGTAATGCAGAAGAAACAAGAATTGAAAGAGTGAAGAAATTGTGGAGGTTTTCATTATAATATGATAGGATGTTCAGTGCTAACACTATGTTATATTCTGGTGTCTGGGTTCCAACTATTGGTGGCCTGTGGTTGGGATAGAGTACAATCACCAACTGTCCTTCCAATGCTAGTTTAAGGATGTTCAGTTGTCCATGGTGGAGGATAGACCATGAATATATCTCAACAGGTGAAGTATGTCTTGATAACATGATACAGTTTTTTTACATAACAGTAGCTAATTACAGGTTTCATTAACTGTTAGGCACATTAACTATTACCACCAAGAGGTAAGGAAGACACACCAGAAGACTATGCTAGAGTCCAACTACATCTAAATGATGTCATCAGAGTGGGTAGAGCACAGTATAGCTCAAATGTTAACTCTTTCAAAACCATTAACTTATGTAACAGTTATTAGAGCTGAAGAGCGGCACAGTGGCACAGTGCCAGAGACCCGGGTTCAATTCCCGCCTCAGGCAACTGTCTGCGTGGAGTTTGCACATTCTCCCCGTGTCTGTGTGGGTTTCCTCCAGGTGCTCCGGTTTCCTCCCACAGTCCAAAAATGTGCAGGTTAGGTGAATTGGCCATGCTAAATTGCCCGTAGTGTTAGGTGAAGGACGTAAATGTAGGGGTGTGGGTGGGTTGCTCTTTGGAGGGTTGGTGTGGACTTGCTGAGCGGAAGGGCCTGTTTCCACACTGTAAGTAATCTGTAGGTAATCTAAAGAGGTTGCAGAGATTGAATGAAATGAGGTCATGGAAGGACTTGAAAACAAATATGAAAATTGGAAGCTGATGAAGACCAGCAAGGAAGAGTTTGATGGATGTGTATTGAGACATACAGTAAAACTTGCTGCTTGCCATATGGCTCCTGCATTCATCAACATAGTAATACTCCGTGACTATGTTACAAAATAACTCTATGGGAAGTGCTTTGAGAAATGGATAAAGTTGTGATAAATGAATTCTATAATCTGTTGACATGAAAGACAATGTGAAGCTGTTTCTCCACCCCACCCTCATAGAACAGAGATTTAGTGAAAATTATGAGGCGTTTTTATGGAGCAAATCAGGAGAATTGTTCCAGCTGCTGAGAGGCTCTGGATCCCGAGGACCCTGTCTTAGATCATTGGCAAAGGAACCAGTGTCAGTTATGTTTTTGTATTCTGTTGTTTAGAATTCATGGTCTGAAATTCAGTGGTATCTTTTGAAAATGAATTGGGTAAATACTTGAAAAAGACTCAAGGTTGTAGAGCAAGAACACTGGGGGAAGGAGTGTGATTGAACAGTTCCTTCAAAGAGCCACAACAAGCATGATGAACCAACTTACAATCTACATGTTAACCCAGGCTTTGACAGTAATTACATTAAATTTTGGATTTAACCAAAATTGGAGATGTTGTGGACAGTGAAGAAGGTTACCTCAGAGTACAATAGGATCCTGATCAAGTGGACTAATGGGCTGAGGAGTGATAGATAGAGTTTAACTTAGATAAATGTGCAGTGCTGCATTTTGGAAAGGCAAATCAGGACAGGACTTATACACTTAATGGTAAGGTCCTGCGGAGTGTTGCTGAACAAAGAGACCTTGGAGCGCAGATTCATAGCTCCTTGAAAGTGGAGTCGTAGGTAGATAAGACAGTGAAGAGGGCATTTCATATGCTTTCCTTTATTGGACAGGACATTGAGTATAGTATTTGGGAGGTCATGTTGCAGCTGTACAGGACATTGGTTAGGTCACTTTTGGAATATTGCGTGCAATTCTGGTATTCTTCCTATAGGAAAGATGTTGTTTTCCTGGAACGTCAGAGGCTGAGGGGTGACCTTATAGAGGTTTATAAAATCATGAGGGCCATGGCTAGGATAAATAGACAAAGTCTTTTCCCTGGGGTGGGGGAGTCCAGAATTGGAGGTCATAGATTGAGGGTGAGAGGGGAAAAATTTAAAAGGGACCCAAAGAGCAACTTTTTCATGTAGAAGATAGTGCATTTATGGAATGAGCTGCCAGAGGAAGTGGTGGAGGCTGATACAATTACAACATTTAAGAGGCATCTGGATGGGTATATGAATAGGAAGGGTTTGGAGGGATATGGGCCAAATGCTGGCAAATGGGACTGGATTAGGTTAGGAGATCTGGTCGGCATGGACGAGTTGGACTGAAGGGTCTGTTTTTGTGCTGTACATCTCTATGACTCTAAGTAGATTATTCAGCTATCAAGTCTGCTCTGCCAATAAGAGAGATCATGGCTGACCTGTTAATCCTCAATTCCACTTTCCTGCCCTTTCCCCATTATCCTTGATTCTCTTACTGAAATTCCTCCTCAACTCTGCCTTAAATATGTGACCCCCTTATTCTGAGATTATGTCCTTTGGACCTAAACTCTCCCACAAAGGAAAACAACCCTTCCGCATCTACCCTGTCAATTGCTCTAAGAATCTGTCTCTATCTATCTCTTCATAAACTGTCTGTAATCTTTAAACTCCTCCTCAGTGACCCCCCCCCCGCCTCCCAAAACTGACCCGAGTGATCTATTTATTGCCAGGCAGAGTAGAATATTTCAGGCACTCTGCCTGTATTCCTGATGAAGGGCTTTTGCCTGAAACGTCGATTTTACTGCTCCTCAGATGCTGCCTGAACTGCTGTGCTTTTCCAGCATCACTAATCCAGAATTTGGTTTCCAGCGTCTGCAGTCATTGTTTTTACCTTTTACAGAGTAGAATATTGCCATCGAACAATTTTTGGAATTCGGTGTAGGCCCAATCCGTTGAAGACGTTGCCACCAATGAGAATCAGGAATATGCAAGAGAAGTGCAGAGGGCTGTAGAGGCTGGGCTGATATGTATGTTCAAGGCTAAGATAGACAGATTTCTAACTATTAATAAATAAGGCGAAGAGGCAGGCAGGTGGAGTTGATGATTATAGGATCAGTCATGATCTTGCTGAATGGTGGAGCAGACTTGATGGGCTGATTGGCCTTCTGCTATTTCTCTGTAGTATGGTCTTAAGGGCAGAATTCAAAGGCATGCAGAAATTATGCTGAAAGATCTGAGCAATCCCTATTCTGTCTGTAGATTACAGTAAAATCAAATAAAAGGTGTTTCAGTCTGATTATGATGCAAAGAGAAAGGGAAGGTAAGGTCTTGCTTCCAAATCAGTGAGATTCTCAGAATAAAATTTCCTTTAACACTCTAATTATTATGGTGTTATTATCAATGATTGAATTTTATTAGCTCATGAGGATGAGAGGTTCTAATCGTAATTTGTATTTGCCCTTATGTAAAACTGACAGGTGTTGAAGGTGTGTGAAGTGTAGAAGATTCATTAATCTTAGGCAGACAAACAATTAATGGCACTTCATTATTTTCTCGATTGTTCGTGTGAATGTCTTATATGTAAAACTAGTTGAGACACATTTAATTTAGGAATTCAGGGCTCTTGCCAGCTGATGAATATGGCCTTATATCAACTCCAGTTTGCTGCAAATGTCATTTGAATGATTTTTTTTTTGCATTGTTCATTCAAAGCCCTGTCACTGATCCTTTCACAAACGGGAATCAGGTGCTGAACGTGCATTGAATTCATCCAGAGTATTCTTTCCCATGGCACGTCTTAGCTCAAATGATATTGGCAATCTGAACTCTCTGCCCTCAAAAGCTATTAAGTTTGGAGATCAACTGAAAATTCAAAATATAGACGGGTAGATTTTTGTTAGACAATGGTACTTAGGGTTGTAGAGCCTGTCTTGTACAAATTGAGCTAAATTATCTATGATCAGATTGAATGGTGGAACAGGAACAAGAAGCTGAATAGCTCCGTCCTACTTTATTTTCAATACTAACAGCTGAAATTCTTAAGCCAATTTGAGGGATGAGGAAATGCAATGCTTTCATGTGGTCTTTCTCATGGTTTTCTTACTTTCAGTGTTTTTTTCCAGGTAGTCTGTTACCAAGGCTAAAGAGACATGTCCCCCACCTCCCCCAGCATCTTGTTGAATAACAACTCATCCTTCAGAGTCAGTCCTCTGGTCTCCCGCTGCCTCAGTCTTTCTCTACTAGGGGAAAGTGAGGACTGCAGATGCTAAAAAATCAGAGTTGAAAAGTGTGGCAGTGGAAAAGCACAGCAAGTCAGGCAGCATCCGAGGAGCAGGAGAAGCAACATTTCGACATTAGCCCTTCATCAGCAATGTCAATCCTGATGAAGGGCTTACGCCTGGAACCTCAATTCTCCTGCTTCTCGGATGCTGCCTGAACTGTATCTACTCGGGCTCAAATACAATAATTACATCTCAGAAGCAGGAACACATTTGAACATGGCCTGTTTCAAGAACCAAATATATCAGGAGACTTATTGATAGCTCTTGTTTTTATTTATTAGATTACTATAATGTGGAAACAGGCCCTCCAAGTCCACACTGACCCTCCAAAGAGCAACCCACCCAGACCTATTCCTCTGCATTTATCCCTGACTAATGCACCTAACACTACGGGCAATTTAGCATGGCCAATTCACCTAACCTGCACATCTTTGTGACTGTGGGAGGAAACCAAAGCACCCAGAGGAAATCCACGCAGACACGGGGAGAATGTACAAACGCCACACAGACAGTTGCCTGAGGTGGGAATTGAACCCAGGTCCCTGGCACTGTGAGGCAGCAGTGCTAGCCACTGAGCCATCGTGTCTTACTGATTCATCCCAACTTCTTTTATAGAGGTTTATAAAATCATGAGGGGCATCGATAAGATGAATAGCAAAGGTCTTTTCCCTAGAGTTCAAAACTAGAGGGTATATATTTAAGGTGAGAAGAGAAAGATTTAAAAGGCACCTGCGGGGCAATGTTTTCACACAGAGGGTGGTTCATCTGTGGAATGAGCTGCCAGAGGAAGTGATGGTTGAGGGTACACTTATAGCATTGACAAGACATTTGGGTTGGTACATGAATAGGAAAGGTTTAGAGGGATATGGGCCAAATGCAAGGAAGTGGAACTAGATTAGTTTGGAAACTTGTTTGGCAAGAACGAGTTGGACCAAAAGGTCTGTTACCATGCTGTATGACTTGAGCACTCTTTCAACCCACACAGCAGCTTTATAAAAGCTGCTTCTGGAATTAATTGTATATGGTTCAATTACATTGCTCATTCATGATTGACACTGGGATGAATCAATGTGACATTTACAGTTCCCATACTGACATGCCCTTCCCTCTGTAGAAACATTGGGAACTCCTCCTACAGACACATGACCACTTACATCCCATACAGGTCAATGCTCACAGCCAATACATAACCCCATGTCTCATGGCTTTATGTTTATCAATCATACACGTAACAGGCATTGGAGCATAGATATTGCTGGGAATAAAAGGCAAGGTCCAGTTAGTTCTCTGTCCACCATCCTAATAATCATGAAACGCAATAATAGTAGGAGAAAGTGAGGACGGCAGATGCTGGAGATCAGAGTCAAGAGTGTGGTGCTGGAAAAGCTCAACAGGTCAAGCAGCATTCAAGGATATGGAGAATCGACGTTTCGGGCATAAGCCCGTCATCAGGAATGAGGCTTGTGGGCCAGGGGGCTGCGAGATAAATGGGAGGGGGGTTAGGACTGGGGTGAAGGTAGCTGGGAATACAGTAGATAGATGAAGGTGGGGAGAAGGTGATAGGTCAGGGAGGAGAGTGGAGTGGATAGATGGGAAAGGTGATGGACAGGTCAAGAGGGCAGTGCCGAGTTAGAGGCTTGGGACTGAGATAAGGAGGGGGAAGGGAAAATGAGTCACCCTCGGATGAAATAATGTGACATATACGGTTTCCATACTGACAACTCCTCCCAAACACTCACCATACATCTGTCTCAAATTACTGAAACATCATCAGGCCCCAAAATGTTATTATCTGAAAGATGTCTTTTGATTTTACGTGTTAATAAACCAATGCTGTTTCTATTGTCTCTGTGAGGAATTTGTGTCATGAATTTCATACTCACAGTAATATTCTTTCCTCAGGTCAGTCCTGAATTTATCTCCTTCAAACTCAAACTTTGTCCTAGGTCTGTAGTTACAGACAAGGTGAAACAGCTTGTTAAAATCTACATTATGAATTGAAAATAATAAAAATGTATTTGTGATGTGGGTGTAGATACTCTACAATGTGTTCCTTCAAGGAACAGACACTGTCCAATTCCCATTCAGTTTTTCTAATAATCACTAAACAGAGAACAAAGCAGCCTCCATGTTATGAACGTGTCCTTACTGAAATGTTCAAATTTGGTGACAAGTTTCTTGCTAAACCCGAGCTACGATCTCACAACATAAACAAAATCAGACCTTCAAAACTCACAAAATATGCTTCCGCTTCCATAACAACAGGCCAAGCCAGACAGATTGATTATAAATTTCACACAGGCTAATGATCAGCCTTCGCTGCTTTGTGTGAACCTGGAGAATTGGACACTGTACCCTCGGACGTCTTGACCACAGATGTGGCGTCCAGTTACTAGAAGCCGGATCCTGAGGTAATTGTATAACATTCAAGAAAGAGATCAGAAGCACAGGGAATGTCTCATCCAGGTTGTTTATGGACTTCATTTGGAAATACTAATAGGATGCACATGTAGAGTGCACTTAGACTCTTTACATTGACTTTTTGTCAAGGAAGTTTTTGTCTAAATGTGTTGAGCAGAATCTGAAAGCAATATTTTGGTTGCGATGTTCTACCCCAAAATCTATAGGACAATTGAAAAGGGCAGCTTCTCTTTTACTCTTTGATGAAATGTGATTGTCACCAGCAAGGTTAGCATTTGTGGCCTACCATGAAGTAGCCTTGAAGTAAGTGGCTTGCGAGGTAATTTAGTACAGAAGTTTAGAGTTAATCATTTTGTTGTCGACCTGGAGTCATGTAGAATGGCAACTTTCCTTCCTTAAAGGTCATTAATGAACTGGATTTTTCTAACAGTCAATGAAATGAAAAGACTGAAGGATGAATTGAAAGAAGTCTATAACATGGAATTCCCTCCCTCGGGGCATTGTGGCTTGACCTACAGCACATGGACTGCAGCAGTTCAGAAAGGCAGCTCAGCTCCACCTTCTCAAGGGAAAACCAGGGACAGGTAATAAATGCTGGCCCAGCCAGTGATGCCCACATCCCATGAGTGAAGTTTT
Organism: Chiloscyllium plagiosum; assembly: GCF_004010195.1. Classification (NCBI taxonomy): domain Eukaryota; kingdom Metazoa; phylum Chordata; class Chondrichthyes; order Orectolobiformes; family Hemiscylliidae; genus Chiloscyllium; species Chiloscyllium plagiosum. The sequence continues at coordinate 56,363,257 of NC_057729.1, read as the reverse complement.
AAAAACATTAGAGGATTGATAGGGCAGATATAGGAAGTCTTGTGGTCTAGTATATAACACGGCCAAAAACGTTGACTATCATGTAAATCTTTCCAATACAACCAATGATAGGATGGTAAAAGTGGAAGAGACACCAGGTCAGTCACATAGAGTCATAGAGTCAGAGAGATGTTCAGCACAGAAATCGACCCTTCAGTCAACTTGTCTATGCCGATTAGTGTTCCTATATCAGTCCAGTCCCATTTGCCAGCATTTGGCCCATATCCCTCTAACCCCTTCCTATTCATATACTCATCCAGATGCCTTTTAAATGTTGTAATTGTATCAGCCTCCACCATTTCCTCTATCAGCTTATTCCATACATACACCACCATTTGCATGGAAAAGCTGCCCCTTAGGTTCCCTTTAAATCTTTCCCCTCACAAATTAAGCCTATGCCCTCTAGTTCTGGACTCCCCAACCATGGGAAGAGAACCTGGCCTATTTACTCTATCCATGCCCCTCATGATGTTATAAACCTCTAAGAAGGTCACCCCTCAGCCTGCAATGCTCCAGAGAAAATAGTCCAGCCTATTCAGCCTCTCGCTCAAATCCCCAAACCCTGGCAACATCCTTGTCAATATTTTCTGAACCCTTTAAAGGTTCACAACATCCTTCCAATCAGATGAGACCAGAATTGCACACAATATTCCAAAAGTGGCCCAACCAATATCCTGTACAGTTGTAACATGCTCTCCCAACACCTAAACTCAAAGTACTGACTTCTAAAAGCAAGCATACTAAACGCTTTCTTCACTATCCTATCCACCTGCGACCCCACTTTCAAGGAACTATGAACCTGCACTCCAAAGTCTCTTTGTTCAGTAACACTCACCAGAACCTTACCATTCAGTGTATAAATCCTGTCCTGATTTGCCTTTCCAAAATGCAACACCTCGCATTTATCTAAATTATACTCCATCTGCCACTCCTCGGCCCCCCATTAGCCCATCTGATCAAGATCCCATTGTACTCTGAGGTAACCTCCTTCGCTGTCCACTACACCTCCAATTTTAATGTCATTTGTAAACTTACTAACTATACTTCCTATGTTTGCATCCAAGTCATTTATATAAATGATGAAAAGCAGTGGACCCAGCACTGATCCTTGTGGCACACCACTGGTCACAGGCCTCCAGTCTGAAAGGCAACCCTCCATCATAATCCTCTGTCTTCTACCTTTGAGCCAGTTCTGTATCCAAATGGCTAGTTCTGCCTGTATTCCAAATGATCTAACCTGGCTAACCAGTTTACCGTGGGGGACCTTGTCGAACACCTTACTGAAGTCCATATAGATCACATCAACCTCTGTGCCCTCATTAATCCTCTTCATTACTTCTTCAAAAAAGTCAATCAAGTTTGTGAGACATGATTTCTCACGCACAAAGCTATGTTGACTATCCCTAATCAGTTCTTGCCTTTCCAAATACATGCAAATCCTGTCCCTCAGGATTCCCTCCAACAACTTGCCCACCACTGATGTCAGTCTCACTGGTCCATAGTTCCCTGGCATGTCCTTACCACCTTAAATAGTGGTACCACGTTAGCCAACCTCCAGTTTTCTTGCACTTCATCTGTGACTATCGATGAGACAAATATCTCAGCAAGTGCCCCAGTAATCACTTTCCTAGCTTCCCTGAGGGTTGTTGGGTACATCTGATCAGGTCCCGAGAATTTATCACTTTTATGCATTTTAAGCAGTCCAGCACCTCCTCCTCTGTAAAATAGACATTTTTCAAGATATCGCTATTTATTTCCCCATATTCTATATCTTCGTCCTCAGTTAACACTGATGCAAAATACTCGTTTGATGCCTCAGCCGTCTCCTATGGTTCCATATGTCGGCAGCCTTGCTGATCTTTAAGAGGCCCTATTCTCTCCTTTTTGTCCCTATTGCATTTGTAGAATCCCATTGGATTCTCTTTAACCCTACTTACCAAAGCTATCTCATGTCCCCTTTTTGCCCTCCTGATTTCCCTCTTAAGTATACTCCTACTGCCTTTATACTGTTCTAGGGACTCACTCGGTCTCTGCTGTCTGTACCTAACACATATTCCTTCTTTTTACTGACCAAAACCTCCATTTCTCTAGGCATCCAGCATTCCTTACACTGACCAGCCTTGCCCTTCACCCTATCAGGAATGTACTATCTCATTATCTCATTTTTGAAGGTTTCCAATTTTCCAGCTCTCCTTTTACCTGTGAATATCCGCAGCCAATCAACCTTTGAAAGTTCTTGCCTGATACCGTCAAAATTGGCCTTCCTCCAATTTAGAGCTTTAACTTTTAGATCCGGTCTATCCTTTACCATCACCATTTTAAAACTGATAGAATTGTGGTCGCTGGACAGAAGTTGGAAAGTAAATTGAAGCATCCATCATCAATATGCAGAGCCTCAGCCATGTGACAGTGTATCTTGCTGCAGCAACTTAGGTTCCTTGGGAGGGAGGATGGTTATTCTAGTTGGCTGGATATCGAGTGTGAATCAGATCAAAGACCAAAGGCAATCCTCCATCATACTCCTCTGTCTTCTACCTTCGAGCTAGTTTTTGTCTTCAGTCCTTGACCCTACTGGGGTTGGTTCAGGACCTGACTGCTTACCTTATCAGTGGCAGAGGTCTTGTAGGCCCATAAATGTTTACAATACAGTGGAGAAGGAGGCCATTTGGCCCATCAATTTTATGCTGTCAATGAAAATCTAACTAAACTGACCCCATTTTCTAGCATTTAGTCCATAGCCCTGGTGTAAAAATCTAAATGTTGCAGTAGTTTCTGACTCACCACCTTGGCAGGCACTGAGTTCCAGACCATTTTGAATCTGACCTGCGTTCATCTAGTAAACTGAAGAAGGGTGGACTTTGAGAAGATGTGCCCACTTACAGAGGAGATGAGAACAAGTAGCCAATAAATCAATAACCCACAGAATGGTTACAATATGCCAGTTACATGGAGTAGTTGAAGCATTGATGTATTAAAGGGGAAGCTAGATAAATAGGAGGGAGAAAAGACTAAAAGGATGCAGTTAAAAACCACACAACACTAGGTAGCTATCTGATGAAGGAGCAGTGCTCCAAAAGCTAGTAATTCCAAATAAACTTGTTGGTCTATAACCTGGTGTTGTGTGATTTTTAATACTATCTATCCCAGTCCAACACCGGCACTTCCACCATCATAAAAGGATACGCTGAGAGAGTGAGATGAGAGGATAGCAGGAGACTCACAGGCCAGTTGGGCCAAATGGCCTAAAGCTGTAAATCGTATGTAATTTCACATATTTAAGAAATTATATCACATCTTCCTAATACTTTCATTACAAGTAAGCCTAGAAGGAATTACAATATAATTATACCATTTTATGTTGGGATTGCCAGCTTACCAGGAGTAACCTTCAATCTTCAGGAACTAATCTCCTGGACACTGCCACAAGCAAGGTCCAAGAGAAATGTCATAGGATTATTAAAAAAGTAGATTTATTTCCCATTTTCTTTGAGCCGTCTGATAGTAATTACGAAACTATTGGAATTAGGGACAACAATTATTGGATTGAATATTTAAAGTGGGGAGTGAATTGAACTGACAAAATATGATCATTCAAATTTGAAAACTTATTTGACAGAATGTGTACACACTTGGACTGTAGTTATACTGTAACACATTGCTTGCTGATTGAAAAAGTAATTGAGTCAATTATAATACATAAGGCCAACTTTATTTTAATGTTTTTAGATCCCTGCAATTTTTTCCATGATATTTTATTTCAAATCTTGCAGTTATAATGAGAATAACACCAAACATTGGAAAATACCACAAAAACATGTCAAACAAATTTTCTGGGAGGAGAAATGATGTTATAGTGTCAATCTTGCCCTCTTCCCATCCATTCCATAAGGATATCTCATATCTCCTGATCCCATCTTCATCCTGAAAACTCTGTCATTCTGCTAATGCAAGCAAAGCAGCTGTAGAATTATAAAATCATACAACAAAGCAGAAGACCAGTTGGCCCATCGTTTCTGTCCCTGCCCCTGGGGAGAGGTAGCCAATTTGTCCCACGTCTCAGCTCTTCCTTCTGCCTCTTCTTTCAGTTTCTGCTCCCTTACCTGGGGTCACCACATCACTGATTAAGACCCACTTCTTGTCAGTCATTCGTTCCTCCTCCACTCCCATCAGGTTACAGTCCCTTCCGTCCAGCCTTTGGTCTTCTTCTTCTTCCAGTCAGTCACACCACCATGGTTTCCTTTCTGAACAACAGATGCCAATTCACAGCCTTCCTAAAGAGAGATGTCCAGAATTAGACACAGTCCAGCAGCTGGGTCTGAGTCAGGATTTTAAAAATGTTCACCATACAAAATTGCTTTTGTCCTTTATCTCTCTTAATAAGGCCAAATCCCAATATGTTTATTTAACAACCTTCTCAACAAGTCTTGCCCACCTTCAAACATTGTTATGTTGATTGGTTTTCCATTATCGTTGGTGTTGTTTAGCAGCATTGGTGAGGTCGTGTTTCATTCCAGCTTCAGTGTGACACTATTGATCTCCCTCTTTGAGTAAAATGTGAAGTAAAGTCATTGTAATCCTACCAAACCAGGTGGCTACTCTGCCATTAGAGAGAGAGAATTGGTACTGGTTTAACCTGAGGGTCAGCACACCTCAGGTAAGGGAGAGATTGAGAAGGAGTGTCCTTGATGGTAACCTCAGGTAGAGCAGGAATTGAACCCACACTGTTGGTATCATTCTGCATTGTAAACCAACCATCTAAGCTAACCAATCCCATGTTGTAGTGATGCTTAACTCACTGACCATGAAGGATTTTAGTATGACCTGAATAAGGTGCTATGTAAATGCAGTTTATTTTACTTCTTTAGCTATTTCTTTTCACTTATTACCAGTAAGGCACTGGGCTTCGGTTCATTCAGAGATTATGTTCATGAAAACACATTAGGTTTCTTTCCTTACTGTAAAGAATATTATACAAGGAATCTTAATCGAGGTGGGTCGTTTGAAATGATATGGACTTGCATCAGAGTAAATAAAGGGAAACAATTTCCCATTAGGTGGGAATTATTAACCCTTCAACAGAGATTTATGATCATTGGTAAAAGATACAGGAGAAAGGTGAGGCAAAATGTTTTCAGCAGAATGTTGTGATCTGGAATGCACTGTCTTGAAGGATGCTGGAAGTAAATTCGATGGCAGCTTTGAAAAAGGAATGGGATATTTGCTGGAAAATTTTAAAAATTGCAAAATAGTAGAGAAAGAGCAAGAGAAAGGGCCAGCAAGGCATAAATACTCCTCTGCTGTGCTGTATCATTCTATGACGACGACTTTAAAATCCTGGAATATTTAGTATTAAAAATGAGATTTTCAATCAGAATCTTGCAGGAATACAGAATAGCTGCTTGAAGGTGTTGGTTTTGGGGCAGCTAAATGGTAGTGTCACCATGGTCAGGAGTGTTAGGGCTCCAGCCCAGCCAAATCCTTCTCTCTCTCTCTACTTTTCTGTCTTTTCTTTCCTTTGTTTCATCTTCTGATGTCGTGGGGAAGCTGGAGTGCTGTTGGAGGGTTGTTGGCAGCAAAGGTAGTGAGATTGAGGACTCCTGGCTTCGGACTTGGGAACTAGGTGGGCTGTCAGCTGCGGGGAAGCTTGGTGCCTGGAGCAGGGGTGCAATAGGCCCTCAGCAGGGACTTGCTGGAGGTGAGGCCTGGCACAGTCTGGAGGAGAAGCCTGTTACGGTCTGGAGAAGAGGCCTGGTATGGTCTGAAGGAGCAGCCTGATACAGTCTGGGGGAGAGGCCTAGTACAGTCTGGGCGAGAGGCCTGGTACGGTCTGGAGGAGAGGCCTGGTACAGTCTGGGGGAAAGGCCTGGTATGGTCTGGAGGAGAGGCCTGGTACAGTCTGGGGGAGGAGCCTGGTACGGTCTGGAGGAGAGGCCTGGTATGATCTGGGGGAGAGGCCTGGTACGGTCTGGGGGAGAGGCCTGGTACGGTCTGGGGCAGAGGCCTGGTATGATCTGGGTGAGAGGTCTGGTACGGTCTGGGAGAGAGGTCTGGTACAGTCTGGACATGAGGCCCAGAGCTGTTTCCTTGAAGGACTGCAATGCCTGAACTTTTTATTTCTTTATTTTTCTAATTTATTCCTAAGATCCAGTATCTAGGTACCTTTGTACCGAAGATGGCGCTATAAGTGGTGACCTTGGAAACTTTTCACTGTCCTCATGTGAGCACATGTAACAATGAGCCTAATTCTAATTTTTCTTGGAAGCTATTCAACTGATTTTGCAAGTGCTTAAGGTGAGTGTATTTGATTGGGCTATCTGGAATTCTAATCCAAAACATACCTCTGTAGATAATCCTGTCCTCAGCTGCAGTCTGCTGGTTTACAGCTGCCTGGGGGTGGGATGGAGAATGGCCACTTCTGCATCTCTCTGTAATTTATTGCCATACCTCCCCCCCTCCCCCAGCCCTGATCTCAGACAGTATCTGAGCTGTCAGTCTAATGACCACCCACATTCCTCATGAAGCATCATATCAGCTGGCAATGTGACAGGGTCCAGAGGTGCAACTGGTGATAAATTAGAAACTGTGATTAGTGCCACAGTCACCATCTGCTGCCTCACAAATTAGGCTTCATAACTTTCATATTAATGGGAATCTAGAAACAGCTGAAAAGTTCTGGAAATTATTGATTTTGATTGTACTTTCTCATGTATCTGTGTATGAGAATCTACATCTGCATGTATGAGAGTGTGTGCATGTGTATGTTGAGTAAGTCTGTGTGTGTATCTGTGTTCACATGTGCACATATATCTATGTTTGTGCATGCATGCTTATATTGAGTAAGCGTGCCTGCATGTGTATGCTTGGGTGTGCGTCCACGCACATGTCTGTATGTGTATGTGTGCACACATCAGTTTGTTGGTGTATGTCTCTACATAGGCCTGCCCACATATGTGTTGATGAATGTGTCTATTTGTGTGTCTCTATGGAAATGTTTGTGTGTGTGTAGGTATTTGTGTTTCTGTGAAGGTGTGTCTCTGGTTGGAATCCCACAGAAGCTTAACGATGTGCGATCTGATGACAAATGTGACGAAATCGCATGGGAAGTCCATCCAGGCCCACCTTGAATCTTGGTAGAAAAGCAGGAGGCTGGAAGAATACAGAAAGCCAGGCAGCATCAGGAGGTGGAGAAGTAAACATTTTGTGTGTAACCCTACTTCAGGACTGGAAGTGGGTGTGGGGGGTGCTGCAGATAAAGGGGGTGATGGGGGGCAGGGTGGTGAAGTGGGGATAGGTGAAGACAAGTAGAGGGCATGACTTGGTTTGTTAATAGGGAGAATTAATCCGGTTGGTGGCAGGGAGCAGTAGAAAGGAGGGGGAGAGGCTGTGAAGGGAGTTGGGGATGGGAAGGGGGTGACCGTGAGATTTAGGAGCAGAATTAGGCCATTCAGCCCATCAATTATGCTCCACCATTCAATCATGGCTGTTATGTTTCTCAACCCCATTCTTCTGTCTTCTCCACATAACACTCAATCCTCTCACTAATCAAGAACCTGTCTATTTCTGTCCGAAATACATTCAAAGACTTGACTTCCACAGCCCTCTGCAGCAATGACTTTCACAGATTTCCCACACTCTGGAAGAAGAAATTCCTCCTCGTCTCAGTTTTAAAGGGTTGTCCCTTCATGCTGAGTCCATGCCCTCGGGTACTACTCTCTTCTACAAGTGAAAACATCTTCTCTACATCCACTCTATGCAGGCCTCTCAGTATTCTGTAAGTTTCAATCAGATTCTCCCTCATCCTTCTAAACTCCATTCTGGGATATCCCAGCTGTGGCCATTCACTCTGGGTACAGCGAGTCGTAGAATGGGGTCAGAATTAGATGAGAGAGATGCCATAAGAGCGGGTTGGCTAATTAATGAGGCAAGTTTGGCAAGGTATAGTGAGAAACCCTCCATGAAACATGGTGAAACCAAGAGTGAAAACAAGTTTCAGCCTGTGCGTGTGAGGTTGAACATGTATTTGTTTGTCAATGTGTGAGCTTGTTGGGGTGTGACTGTGTGTGTTGGTCTGCATGTTTGAATGGTGTGTGTCATTGTGTGTGCAAGGGTGTGGCTAAGTATCTTTGGATGTTTGGCTCTGTTGGAGTGTGTGAGTGTGTCTGTGAAAAAGTGAATGACCGAGTGTGTCTCTGTGGAGGGGAGACTATATCTGTAAGTGTATGAGTGTGTGTTTGTAGGTGTGTATGGATTTTTTTTGTATGTTTATGGCTCTGTTTTGCAATCTGGAAAATGTGCATCAATTTGCCTGGTAATTGGAAAACATTCTATTGGTTACATTTTATTATTTTTAATTTTCAGAAATGATGATGCAGTGGTGTCTGAGTCTCAAATACTGGATGTTGCCCAGAACTTATGATGTAAACCCAGACAGGGATTCACTGTTTCAGGAATGAAATATTTCAATCCTTAAAACAAAGTAATGTTCATCTCTCAGCCAGCATCATGACAACACACAGCTGATGTATTCCTTTGTTTGTTGTCTGTGGGATCTTGCTATGTGTATTTTGGCTACTGTGTCTTATCGCAACCACAGTAACGGTGCTTTCAAAGTGACTCATTGCCTGCGAAGCAATTTCAAATATACAGAGAAAATTACACACACAACATAAATACAAGTTGTCTCATTCCTGATTACTGTTATAGGACCAGACCTTTCTGGTGATTCTGACTGTGATATAAAGTGCAGTTGAATCAGATTCCCGTGCCCTCTCTACCAGCTCTAAGTGGGCATCTTCAGGTAACAGGCTGTAGAGGTTCAAGAGACCGGAAATGCCAGCAATGCCCACATTCCGGAAAAGAATTTTTAAGAAATCAAACAAGATAATGTTAATGACGACATTATGAATCCAGCAGAGATCCTGCTGATGAAGATAATAATCATAGTCATATTTGACCATCTTGCAGAGTGAAAAAGCTGTCTTAACAGAAACAAAGCAAAGACTTTTCAGACTGGGATTTGTAGAATGCCTTAATAAATCATAGAAATCCGAAGGAATCTATAACAATAAAGGAGGCCATTCAGCCCATCAATGAAGAACTATCCAGTATTACCACACTCAGTTCACAGCCCTGCAAATCGTCAAGTTATTGTTTAAATGCGTCGAGAATTTTGCATCTACCATCCTTTTGAAGCAGTGAATTCAAGGTTTCTACCATCCAGGTGAGTCAGGAATTGAACCTGAAACCCTAGGTATGAAGTAAATTTTCAAATTCAGATATTGGTTAAAAGTTGAAAATTTACTTCTATTAATGAACATGGATTAGGAGGTGAATGTATTTCTTCCTACCAGTTCATCGTCTGTCTAATTCAATGTTTCTTACATGAGGTGTTCAAGATTTTCTGTGGACTTTCCGTACAGACTTATTTAATAATATGGGCAATAATTCACATCACTGCCTGGGGCACATTCTCCCCATTTCTATATGGATTTCCTCACACAGTCCAAAGATGTGTAGGTTAGGTGAATTTATCATGGGAAATGCAAAGTTACAGAGATAGGGTAGTGGGTGGGATGCTCTTCGGAGGGTCAGTGTTGGATTGAATGGCCTGTTGTCTATTCTATTCTATTTTAATCAGAGGTGAACGAGCAAAAATTGCCAAGAGGAACGTGTTGGGGGTGTTTGAAGATGGTATAGGCTGTATGTGAAATGATTCTGCTACAACATAATACCTTGCAATGGAAGGAGAGTTCTTGAATATTTTTAGGGCAGAGGTTGATCATTGTTGGGGAAGGATTTCCAGGATTATCATGGGTAGGTAGGAATGTGAATATGAAGTAATAGTCAGAATGATGGTGCAGGTTTGAGGGACTGGATCATAAAGTTGTGGAGTTTTACGGTCTAAAGACCCATGACAGGCAATAAGCACCTAACTATTCTGGTCTCACTTTCCAGGACTTGGCCCATAGCCTGAGCCTACTCCAGCACCTGACTTGTGTGTTTCTGTGAAGAAGAAAGTCAGCTACAGAGTCATTAGAACAGACAGGATTTGAACACCAAAGGAATTAACAGAATTGGGGATATGACACAGAAGTGGAGCTGAGATTGAGGATCATTCTTAATCTACTGAATATCAAACCAGGTTTGAGACATTAGATTACTTACAGTGTGGAAACAGGCCCTTCAGCCCAACAAGTCCACACCAACCCTCTGAAGAGTAACCCACCCAGACCCATTTTCCTCTGACTAACGCAATTTAGCATGGCCAATCTACCTGACCTGCACATGTTTTGGACTGTGGGAGGAAACCGAAGCACCCAGAGGACACCCACGCAGACACGAGGAAAATGTGCAAACTCCACACAGACAGTTGCCCAAGGCTGGAATAGAACCTGGGACCCTGGTGCTGTGAGGCAGCAGTGCTAACCACTAAGCCACTGTGCCACCCACATCCTATCCCAGCTCATGGTTCCTTTGTTCCTATCATGTTCTGATGGACTTGGTCAAAGAGGTAGACTTTAAAGAACATCTTAAAGGAGGAGAAAGGTATAGAGGCACAGAGGCTTAGAGACTGAATTTCAGAACTTCGAGCCAATCCAGTTGAAGCTATGTTTGCCAGCTGGAAAGATTAAAATCAGGATGCTCAAAAAGCCAAAGTTGGAGGAATGCATTGATCTGAAAGTGTCACAACAGAGACACTTCCTTGAAGGCAGATTAACAGCCAATACACAGCAGCAAGATCCCATAAAGGGCACTGAGATGAATGAGGAGGGAACTTGCTTTTGCTGTTATTGAACTTAGTGTTGCCAATAAGGCAGCATAACAGCAGACAGCATTCCACAATCTTCTGCAGTACAGACACAAGCACAAACTGGATACAATGCTGCCATCAAAGACCAATTGTGTTGAACTAACTGTGTATTTGTGAAAAAAGGCAATGACTTTCTTCAACAATGTAACTCCTCCAACATGTGGCAAAATGATACTTTAAAATGAATCATTATTTATGTGGTGTCTACAGGTCACCAACAGGTAGTGACATTCAATGGACAAAATTGATGGTTACAGTCCAATAACAGGCTGTATGGAGTGTCATCACTTAATACCCCAACACAGATGTGATAAATTGATTTTAATTCTTTGACTTGAGAGAGATAATGAGTTTTTGCATTTTCTAAAAATTGCCTCATTTTCATGACAGGACATATATTCTATTGTTAGTTTCCAAAAGATATTAAGTCTGAACAATATGAGCTATAACTTTTCTCACTGAAAGGAGTTTTCTATTCTCCCATCAGTAAATAATGCACCAATATTACTAAGTGGGCTATCTACACACATTTGGCTGAACCATGCTGTGTACACCTATGTTTAAAATTATGTTTCAGATAAAAATTCATATTAACATTTTTAAAACACTGGCATGTTTAGATTCATTACCAATAAATCAGATCAAATGAATGAGGTGATTCTGTTTGCCGAGCTGGGAATTTGTGTTGCAGACATTTCGTCCCCTGTCTAGGTGACATCCTCAGTGCTTGGGAGCCTCCTGTGAAGCACTTCTGTGATCTTTCCTCTGGCATTTGTAGTGATTTGTCTCTGCCACTTCCGGTTGTCAGTTCCAGCTGTCCGCTGCAGTGGTCGGTATATTGGGTCCAGGTCGATGTGCTTATTGATTGAATCTGTGGATGAATGCCATGCCTCTAGGAATTCCCTGGCTGTTCTCTGTTTGGCTTGTCCTATAATAGTAGTGTTGTCCCAGTCGAATTCATGTTGCTTTACAAGTGAGTAAAAAAACTGTATTTTGAATTTTATAAACAGAAACACAGAGGAAGATGTGATTGATAAATTTGTAAAAGACAATCCTTAGGCCATTGCTAAAATAACTGTGCACAGTTTTGAGCCTCCCCATGAAAAAATATTAAAATGATAGGCATATACAATGTAATGGTAACAATGATAAGGAGCGCCTTAGATTATTGAGCTTGTTTGAGCTTCTTTGAAAATGCTCACGGAATTTTAATAGAAAGTTACAAAGTTATGAGGAATATTGATAGGGTGCAGAATTTAATTCCAAGGTTAAAAAAATTCATTACAGTAACAGTAGCTATGAAGCTGTTAGATTGTCATAAAATTCTGATTGGTTCAATAAACGGAAGGAAATTTGCTTTCCTCATGTTGTGCTATCCCGGACAACACTCCAGATGTGCCCTCGTGAAAGTGGTTTGCTCTGAACTGCCCTCGAATGTGATCAGCTGAAAAAGATTGACACCCACAGCCAGTAACACCCACAGCCCAGAATGATTAATAAAAAAAGGACATGAGCATTTGGTAAATCATCAGTGTGTAAAACTGTCAGTAAGCCACTGATAAAGTAATTCAGGGAATACTAATTAACAATATACATAACATGAAGTTGTTGGAGCGTGCATTACTTAGTTGCAGAGGGTGATTGAGGGAGAGATCATTGTGCATTTTAAGGGAAAAGCAGATTGATGCTTGAATCCGATGCTGGATCAGGGGGAGAGAGCTGTACCAAAGAACAAGCACAAATCACCAGAGACCTCCCTCTGTTCTGGAAACACCGTGTTTCCAGCTACTCTTCACAGTTTATGACTTTCAGACAGCAAAAAAGACACATGATAATAATTGCAGATTTATTGGTAAGTGGGACTGTTAATAAATCTAGCTACTGCAGTTCATCAAAATAAAAGATATGGACATAGCAAAATTCCCTTTGTCTTTTAATGGTAATTAGGGAATGGGCAATAAATACTGGCCTTGAGATCCAATAATGAACGAATTTTAAAAAAAGGCTGCACAGCCTCAGCTTTACATCAAGTTACATGACATTTCAAGCACAGGAAGAAGCCATCTGCTCTATTAGAGGTGTTCACATGCACCTGACCTTCCTCTTCACCTCATCCTATCAACTGATCATTTAATTCCTTTCTTTTTCATGTGTTTAACCAGCTTCCCTTTCAGACTACCTATGCTTTTTGCCTCAAACACCCGTTGTAATCAACTTCCATGTTCTCACCATGTTTTTGGGCGAGGAAGTTCTCCCTGAATGCCCAATTGAAATCTAGGGATTATTTCATATTTCTTATTTTTAGTGACTTCCTCGTCTCATTTGAGAAGAACTCAATATGTTAATTAACTGAGGGGAATTGCCTGTCAGTTGTGGTCAAGTGAGCTGAACTCTTATCTCTGAATCACAAAGTTCCTGTTCAAGTCTCTCTCCAGGCCTTCAGATCGAAAATCCAGATGGGCAATCCACTGCAGTGCTGAGGGAATACAGCACTGTTGGTGGAAATGTCCTTTTTATTGAGGTATCCATCTGTCTGCTTGAATGAATGCAGAAGATTCTCTAGCACTTTTTCAGAGAAGGATGGAAGAGTTATCTCTGATGTCCTGACTAATATTTATCCCCCTTGATTAAAAAAGAAATCATTTGGTTATTGTCACAATACTTTGTAGGAACCTCTTGTGACCAAATTGCTGCTGTGTTGGCCACATACTGGCAATGACAGCATTTGAAAAATGCTTTGAAATGTCCAATGATTGTGGAATGAGGTGAATATCTGCAAGTCTTTCCATTATACAAAACATTAATTCATCATGCTTTAATCTTGACATTGCATCTGCTCCTCCAATTCCACTAGTTCTGACGTGCCACAGCGAGAAATCATAATGACCTCCTCAGGAGACAGTCGCAGGATTCAACAGACAGGCTACCCTTCGTTGTCCAGTACTTCCCAGGAGCCAAGCGACTACACCATGTTCTTCCCAGCCTGCAATACATAATCAATGAGGATGAGCACCTCGCCAAGGCCTTCCCCACACCTTCACATCTCACCTTTAAACAACCACCATGCCTTAAACAGATCATGATTCGTAACAAACTGCCCAGCCTTCAGGACAGCAACATTGTACAAACCCTGTCACAGCAGCTGCTGCACAATGTGTCAGAATATCGACACGGGTAACACCATTACATGTCGGGATACCTCCCACCACGTACGTGGCAGGTACTCATGTGACTCAGCCAACATGGTCTATCTCATACGCTGCAGGTACGAATGCCCTGAGGCATGGTACATTGGTGAGACCGAGCAGGGGCTACAGCAACGGATGAATGGACACTGCACAAACATCACCAGCCAGGAGTGTTCCCTACCAGTTGGCGAACACTTCAGTGGTCTGGGATGTTCAGCCTCTGACCTCAGGTGACCATCCTTCGAGGCGGACTTTGGGACAAGCAACAATGCAAAGTGGCTGAGCAGAAACTGATAGCAAAGTTCAGTACCCCTGGGAATGACCTCAACTGGGACCTTGGGTTCATGTCACACTACAGGTGATCCCACTGCACAATACACACACACACATTTTGGAGATGCCGGTGTTGGACTAGGTTGTATAAAGTTAAAACTAGGTTATAGTCCAACAGGTTATACAAAACTAAGTTATAGTCCAACAGGTAAAAACAATGACTGCAGATGCTGGAAACCAGATTCTGGATTAGTGGTGCTGGAAGAGCACAGCAGTTCAGGCAGCATCTGAGGAGCAGGGCTGCTCCTTCATTGGGTGGTTGTGGGACCACTTGATGAAGGTACAGCACTCCAAAAGCTAGTGCTTCCAATTAAACCTGTTGGACTATAACCTAGTTTTGTATGATTTTTTACTTGGTAGACATATACATATACACACATGCTCTATCAGATGCACTCACACCCACACATGCACACTCAATCTGTCACTCCTACATGCACACACATATAAGTTTATGGGGTGAATTTGTTTTGTAGAATTGCATTTTATTTTGCTCAATAACTGCATGAATCCATGTAAAACTCTATAAAACTATGCAGAGAGTTTGTCAGTCTGACATAGCATTGGGACACAGACTTCACACCTATTGTTTAAAAAGCTGAACTATCTTGAGAAAGAAATTCTGGGATTTACATATCAAAGAACAGAAACCAGCATATCCCATTATAAAAGATGAAAGTTTTAATCTCAGATTGTTTACTGTATCATATCTCCATGACACTAGACTCCTTTGGCTATAAATTCTGTGAGCATGATCTTAACCTCCACAACCACCTGATGAAGAAGCAGCACTTCGAAAGCTAGTGCTTGCAAATAAACTTGTTGGACTATAACCTGGTGTTGTGTGATTTTTCACTTCATCCAATAAATCTGTTTGTACACAGCTTCTTCCAAAGCCAAATTCCCATCTTCTCTCACAATTTCCCTCGATGAACTAATCAAAGTGGCTCTCGAGTTTGAACAATCAGCTCAATTACACCCAGGAATGTTGTGATGTACACGTGTTAGTAGCTGCTTGACGTCTTTTGTCAGATTAATGAACAGAAAGCTGCATTTTGTTATTAACTGTCACCTGATCTTTGCTCCTACAGCAGTAAACACACAACACTATCTGTGAACCATCAAGAGTTAATGAGAGCACTCTTGTTCCCCTTGGTGCAGAGAAGCTAAGATAGGGCTGTGAAGGATTTCAATACAGAAAGTAAGGAGAAACATGGCAGTGACCGCAAGACATAGGAACAGAAGTAGGCCATTCAGCCCATTGAGTCTGATCTACCATTCAATAAGATCCTAGCAGCCCTGATAACCCTCACCCTCACCTTGTCAGGAAAGTTGGTAGCCAGAGGATTAATTGTTACACTTTGGAATATGTGACCTGTAAAGATGGTGGAAATAATTTCAATAATTACTTCCAAAATACTCGAAGGGAGGTTTTGCCAGTCTATTCAGAAAGAGTAGGCGGCAAGTAAGACAAACTGAATAGCTCTTCCAAAGTGCATGTGCAATAGATCGAACAGTTTCTTGTAACGCTGTATCATTCTATGATTATATTAATCATAAGTGTGCAATATATAAAAACAAGTAATCTTGATGCAATTTCCCAGCTTGCAGTCAGAAGGGTATTGGAATCAATGCCATAATAAATCTTAAATAGGAACACTTGCTCAGGCACCAGATTAATATTTAACCCTCTCATCTGAACAACAACAACTTGTATTAATATAGCTCCTTTAACAGAACAAAATGACCCAAGATCTTTCACAGCAGCATCTGCAAGTACAAGAAGCCAGAATTGGAAAAGGACAGAGATCTCAAAGGAATGTTCAGCTGGAACAGCTTACAGAGATCAAGAGGTCATGTTAGATTTAAAAACTGGAACGAGAAATTTAAAATTGAGACATTACTAGACCAAGTGCTTATGTAGGTCACTGAGCACAGAAGGTGATGTTAAATAGGATTTGGTGTGAATTAAAATGTAGAATCACTCCTCATTTAGGAATCAGCTGGGATTAGCCACACAATTTATGGCTACAAATTAATGAAGCATAGTTTGACTTAATCAACTATCTTTTTAGTTGGATTATGTTAATACTTATATTGCTGGATGAACAAATTAACCCATTCATGTCAAATCATTAATGCAGAATTCAAAGCACAAAGTAACAAACCAGCATTTCCCTGTTAACATCTAATGATGCAATTGACAGTGTTTAAATGTTAAGTAGATATATTATTTAATAATGGGGTTCATTACCAGTTTAGCAGTTACTAAAGCAGTTTTACCAGAGGAGTGTCTGTGTGGAGATCATTTTCTATATATGATGAGTTAACAGCATGAGACTGTCTGTCTCTGAAATATATTGAAGAATGATAAATTTGGACCAAGTTTATGACATTTGCAGTTTTAGCAATGATTCCAGAATGTATTAGATCTCTTTCTGTTGAAATAATCCTGTGAAGGTGGACACCTTGCCATCCTTTGGGAAGATGCTATCAGCCTTGAGTTGATGTTTATTTATACGTGAGATGTAAATGTTGTAGACAGGGCCAATATTTATTGCCCAACCCCAACTCTTGAAAAGGAGACAGTAAGCTGCTTATTTGAACATATGATGGAAGGTATGCAATTTACATGGATATTAATGTCACTTTTCTAGGGCTTGGCATTTCAAAATAGCAGGGCATTGGTTTGGTTGCTTTGGTGAAGTGTTTGCTGGACAAAAACTAGGCTAGAGAGTTGTTTCAGGAACAGTAACTTAATCTAGAAGGTGCCAGAGAGCAGGTGATTGCAGTTCCACTGGAGCATTAATGGATGAATGTTGTGGCCCTTTTATGGCACTGTGGTAGTCTCCATGCCCCTGGACCAGGAGGTCAGACACTATCTGAGGAGCACGCCAAAACATTGATTTTCCTGCTCCTCAGACGCTGTCTGACCTGCCATACTTTTCCAGCCTCACATCTATTGGCTGTGACTTCCAACATCTGCAGTCATAGAGTCACAGAGTCATGGAGGTGTACAGCACAGAAACAGACCCTTCAGTCCAACGTGTCCATGCCGACCAGATATCCCAACCCAATCTCGTCCCACCTGCTAGCACCCGGCCCATATCCCTCCAAACCCTTCCCATTCATATACCCATCCAGATGCCTTTTAAATGTTGCAATTGTACCAGCCTCCACCACTTCCTCTGGCAGCTCATTCCATACACCTATCACCCTCTGTGTGGAAAAAGTTGCCCCTTAGGTCTCTTTTATATCTTTCCCCTCTCACCCTAAACCTATGCCCTCTAGTGCTGGACTCCCCCATCCCAGGGAAGAGACTTTGACTATTTATCCTATCCATGCCCCTCATGATTTTATAAACCTCTAACCTTACTGCCTCCTGGACCAGGAGGCCTGGGTTCAAGTCACACCTGCTCCAGAGCAATTTAATAACATCTCTGAACATGTTGGTTAAAAATATAGATTAAATAAAAAAAGGAAGAATAGCAGAGTGGCCGTTATGATGCAGTGGTAGTGTCTACCTCTGAGGCAGTAAACCCAGATTCAAGTCTTACCAGTTTCAGAGATGTGTTCATAACAGCCCTGAGCAGGTTGACTAAAAAAAGGAAGAAGGGGGAGAGATGAAGGGCTTTTGCCCAAAACATTGATTTTCCTGCTCCTTGGACGCTGCCTGACCTGCTGTGCATTTCCAGCACCACTCTGATCTAGACTCGAATCTTCAGCATCTGCAGTCCTCACTTCTGCTTAAAAAAAGGAAGAAGCCGAAACCCACTTTCCTGGACTCCAGTTCACTTGGCAACCTTTCTCCAGCCCATCCATTGGCAGTAGGTCCTCTCATTGCCCAACCATCTGGACTGTGGACCCTGGTTCACTCGGTGGCCTTTCTCTGGAGGGATGGAGGTTCAGGGGAGAGGTTAGTGCTCTCCGCTAGGCATCTCTGCTTGCAGCAGGAATTACTCACATGACTTGAATCCAACATACAGGTAACAAGCTTCTCATTGCCAGATGGTGAGCTGCCAGTTGCTTGTGAACGATGTATTGGTGACCTCTGGTTAAAACGGTTGGGTTTATGACAGGGAGTGAACACTGAAAAACTTTTGGTTTAACTTATACAAGCCAAAATGTTTTAGAGCTTTTCAGGTAGATTTTGGATGGGACCTGGTCAGAAGCAAACATGGTTTCTCTCCTAAAAAGCAATTTTGGGCAGTTCTGGCAAACACAGTTACCCTAACGGGAAGTTATAACTCAGGACAGCTTTTGGTTAGAAATTGGCAGATTTCAAAATAAAAACTGAGAAATACTAAGCTTTCTGCTTTGTGATAATCTATGTAGGAAGAGTTCACAGTTCAGAGATCAGAGCAGGGATGAAGCAATTCAGCAAAACTAATGCGCTTGATATTAATGGATAATTTATTTTTATTTGAAAAGCCTGTGAGGTGATGGTGTGGGGAATAGATGAGACTTTGTTCTGCTTTGTGTTTTAAGATTTTCCAAACTGTGTTCTAAATTTAGAGTCATAGAGTCATAGAGATGTACAGCATGGAAACAGACCCTTCGGTCCAACCCATCCATGCCGACCACATATCCCAACCCAATCTAGTCCCACCTGCCAGCACCCGGCCCATATCCCTCCAAACCCTTCCTATTCATATACCCATCCAAATGCCTCTTAAATGTTGCAATTGTACCAGCCTCCACCACTTCCTCTAGCAGCTCATTCCATACATGTACCACCCTCTATGTGAAAAAGTTGCCCCTTCGGTCTCTTTTATATCTTTCCCCTCTCACCCTAAACCTATGCCCTCTAGTTCTATGCCCTCCCTGACCCCAGGGAAAAGACTTTGTCTATTTATCCTATCCATGCACCCCATAATTTTGTAAACCTCTATAAGGTCACCCCTCAGCCTCTGATGTTCCAGGGAAAACAGCCCTAGCCTGTTCAGCCTCTCCCTGTAGCTCAAATCCTACAACTCTGGCAACATACTTGTAAAATCTTTTCTGAACCCTTTCAAGTTTCACAACATCTTTCCGATAGGAAGGAGACCAGAATTGCACGCAATATTCCAACAGTGGCCTACCCAATGTCCTGTACAGCCACAACATGACCTCCCAACTCCTGTACTCAGTACTCTGATCAATAAAGGAAAGCATACCAAATGCCTTCTTCACTATCCTATCTACCTGTGACTCCACTTTCAAGGAGCCATGAATCTGCACTCCAAGGGCTCTTTGTTCAGCAACACTCCCTACGACCTTACCATTAAGTGTATAAGTCCTGCTAAGATTTGCTTTCCCAAAATGCAGTACCTCGCATTTATCTGAATTAAACTCTATCTGCCACTTCTCAGCCCACTGGCCCATCTGGTCAAGATCCTGTTGTAATCTGAGGTAAATCTGCAAACTTACTAACTGTACCTCTTATGCTCGCATCCAAATCATTTATGTAAATGACAAAGTAGAGGACCCAGCACCGATCCTTGTGGCACTCCACTGGTCACAGGTCTCCAATCTAAAAAACAACCCTCTACCACCATCCTCTGTCTTCTACTTTTGAGCCAGTTCTGTATCCAAATGGCTAGTTCTCCCTGTATTCCGTGAGATCTAACCTTATGAATCAGTTTCCCATGGGGAACCTTGTCGAACATCTTACTGAAGTCCATATAGACCACAACTACTGCTCTGCCCTCATCAATCTTCTTTGTTACTTCATCAAAAAACTCAATCAAGTTTGTGAGACATGGTTTCCCACACACAAAGTCATGTTGACGATCCCTAATCAGTCCTTGCCTTTCCAAATACATGTACATCCTGTCCCTCAGGATTCCCTCCAACAACTTGCCCACCACCAACATCAGGCTCACTAGTCTGTAGTTCCCTGGCTTGTCCTTACCACCCTTCTTAAACAGTGGCACCACGTTTGCCAACTTCCAGCCTTCCGGCACCTCACCTGTGATTATCGATGATACGAATATCTCAGCAAGAGGCCCAGCAATCACTTCTCTAGCTTCTCACAGAGTTCTCGGGTACACCTGATCAGGTCCTGGGGATTTATCCACCTTTATGCGTTCCAAGACATCCAGCACTTCCTCTGTAATAAGGACATTTTTCAAGATGTCACCATCTATTTCCCTACAGTCTATATCTTCCATATCCTTTTCCACAGTAAATAATGATGCAAAATATTTATTTAGTATCTCCCCCATTTTCTGCGGCTCCACACAAAAGCCGCATTGCTGATCTTTGAGGGGCCCTATTCTCTCCCTAGTTACCCTTTGTCCTTAATGTATTTTTAAAAACCGTTGGATTCTCCTTAACTCTATTTGCCAAAGCTATCCCCTTTTTGACCTCCTGATTTCCCTCTTAACTATACTCCTACTTCCTTTATACTCTTCTAAGGATTCACTCGATCTATCCTGTCTATACCTGACGCATATGCTTCCTTCTTTTTCTTAACCAAACCCTTAATTTCTTTAGCCATCCAGCATTCCCTATACCTACCAGCCTTCCCTTTCACCCTAACAGGAATATACTTTCTCTGGATTCCTGTTATCTCATTTCTGAAGGCTTCCCATTTTCCAGCCGTCCCTTTACCTGCGAACATCTGCCTCCAATCAGCTTTCGAACGTTCTTGCCTAAAACTGTCAAAATTGGCCTTTCTCCAATTTGGAACTTCAACTTTTAGATCTGGTCTATCCTTTTCCATCACTATTTTAAAACGAATAGAATTATAGTCACTGGCCCCAAAGTGCTCCCCCACTGACACCTCAGTCACCTGCCCTCCTTATTTCCCAAGAGTAGGTCAAGTTTTGCAACTTTTCAAATAGGTACATCCGCATACTGAATCAGAAAATTTTCTTGTACACCCTTAACAAATTTCTCTCCATCTAAACCCTTAACACTATGGCAGTCCCAGTCTATGTTTAGAAAGTTAAAATCCCCGACCATAACCACCCTATTAATCTTACAAATAACTGAGATCTCATTACTAGTTTGTTTCTCAATTTCCCTCTGACTATTAGGAGGTCTATAATACAATCCCAATAAGGTGATCATCCCTTTCTTATTTCTCAGTTCCACCCAAATAACTTCCCTCGATGTATTTCCAGGAATATCCTCCCTCAGCACAGCTGTAATGCTATCCCTTATCAAGAACACAACTCCCCCTCCTCTCTTGCCTCCCTTTCTATCCTTCCTGTCGCATTTTCATCCTGGAACATTAAGCTGCCAGTCCTGCTCATCCCAGAGCCATGTTTCTGTAATTGCTATGATATCCCAGTCCCATGTTCCTCACCATCCCCTGAGTTCATCTGCCTTCCCTGTTGGGCCCCTTGCATTGAAATAAATGCAGTTTAATTTATTAGTCCTACCCTATCCCTGCCTGCCCTGACTGACTCGCTTCTGTTCTCAATTGTACCAGTCTCAGATTGACCTCTTTCCTCACTATCTCCCTCGGTTTCCCCCACCCCCAACTTATCAGTTTAAATCCTCCCAGGCAGTTCTAGCAAATTTCCCTGCCAGTATATTAGTCCCCTTCCAATTTAGGTGCAATTCGTCCTTCTTGTACAGGTCACTTCTACCCAAGAGAGATTCCAAAGATCCAGAAATGTGAATCCTTCTCCCATACACCAGCTCCTCAGCCTCTGCTCTATCCTCCTATTCCTGCCCTCACCAGCTCATAGCACTGGGAGTAATCCAGATATTACTACTCTTGAGGACCTCCTTTTTAAATTCCTGCCTAACTCTCTGCATTTTCCTTTCAATATCTCAACCTTTTTGCTTCCTATGTTGATGGTTCCAATGTGGACAGTGACCTCTTGCTGGCCTCTCTCCTCTGTGAGAACGCCCTGTCTGAGACATCCTTGATCCTGGCACCAGGGAAGCAACACACCATTCTGCTTTTTTGCTGCTGGCCACAGAAACGTCTGTCTGTACCTCGGACTAGAGAGTCCCCTAACACAACTAATCGCTTGGAACCCGACATACCCCTCGTTTCATGAGAGCCAGTTTCAATACCAGAAACTTGGCTGTTTGTGCTACGCTCCCCTGAGAATCCATCACCCCCTACCATTTTCCAAAACAGCATACCTGTTTGAAATGGGTATATCCACAAAAGACTCCTGCATTAGCTGTCTACCTCTCTTACCTTTCCTGGAGTTAACTCATCTATGTGACTGTATCTGAGACTTACCCCCCTTCCTGTAACTGCCATCCCTCACATACTGTTGCTGTTGCAAATTCCTCATTGCTTCTAACTGTCTCTCCAACTGATCCACTCGATCTGATAAGATTTGCAACCAATAGCATTTATGGCAGATATAATCCACAGTAACCTGTAAACTCTCTTTAAACTCCCACATCTGACAAGAAGCACATATCACTCTACTAAAGGCCATTTTTGCTCCTTCACAATCTGCAGACCCAGAAAATATCACCGTCTTATTTCTCTACAAACAATGCCCCAGGTTAAATTAATAGTTAAGGCTTATATTTTAAGTTTAATCAAGAGAATTATCTCTAAAAACATATAATCAAGAAAGAACCCACCTTACTCACTATTGCAGACTTTCTGTATCCACTTAAAACAATTAACTTATCTGATTCTGCGCTGTGATTTTCACCCAACAGTTCCTCCAAGATCAGTTGTGAATTTCACTGTTTATTAATTTTCCCAGATGATAGCTTGGTTTATTAAATGTTATTTCTTCACTTTATGCAGTAAACTTTTGTTTTATTGATAAAGAAAACTGTGACCTTGTGTGTCCATGTTTCAGTGATTAACCATCACATTAAATAGAATAAAAAGGACAGGCAGATCTTGTTGAGGCCTGACAACATGGGCTGTGGTGATTGATCTAGTTGAATCATGCAAGAGGTCCATCAAGGCCTTTCTCAATATTAGGAGCAATTTATTACATTTGTAATGAATTTCTGGATTACAGGATCCTCACTAACCAGCTAATAGTTGTCTATTAAGGGAGATTATTCCTTGTTAGTGAACTTATTAGATGCAAATATCATCTCATTAATATGCAGTTTTCTATCACCTGCCACAGGCAACGGAGACACTGAGAATTTGACATGGCTATCAGAGCAGGTACCTGGTGACTACAGCTTACTGCTTGCTCCAAAGGACCTGAATGTTGGACACTGGGCACCAACATCTCAGGGCACACTTCATGGGCGTCAGTCATACCGACAGACATTGGTATCTGACATGTGCCTGCTTTTAAGAACCCTCATGACACATCTCCAATCACTTACACGATGCTACATGACATCATGCGATGAGGGTGTCATTGGCTAGGCCAGCATTTATTGTCCATCCCTAATTGCCTGGAGAGTAGGTATTAGTCAACCCCATTGCTGTGAGTCTGGAGTCATGTGTAGGCCAGATAAGGATGGCAGATTTCTTTCCCTAAAGGGTATTAGTGAACCAGATACATGTTCCCCCCTCCCCGATAATCAGTAGCAGATTCATGGTCATCTTTAGATTCATTATCCCAGAGTTTTATTGAATTCAAATTCGACGATCTATTGTGACAGGATTCAAACCCAGGTCCCTGGATCTTTATTTGGATCTCTGGATTAACAGTCCAGCGCTAATGTCACTAGGCTATCTCCTCCCCTTCTGCACTTCAATGCTTGGCTCTCAATAGCATTTATCATTGTAACGCTGTAGCAGGGACACTGTGCTCAGGGACACGGCCTAGACAGGGCAGCAGTTTCAACCTGTTTACTTGTTCTCGTAGCACTCACTCATTCTGAGCCAACTTGAAGGCTCACTGTATCCCTGTCTCATTTCACCTTACCCCTCAGCCAGAGATAGCAAGCTCATAGTGCTGCTGTATTTACCAGAGAGAGAGAGAGAGAGCAGTAGGTATTCAGAGATGTGAAAGTGGGTGACACAGCTCAGGCTGGTGCATGTGGGAAAGTGTTCCTAGTGAGTGAGATGACAGAGCAGAGGTTAGTGGTCTCAGAGATGGGGGTGAAAGAGGGAAGATGTTGCAGGCGATAGTGAGAGTGTTGACGTATGAGCCTTGGTGGGACATGGGATTGAGTGAGTGTGAGTATCAGAGAGATGTTGGTGCCATATAAAATGGTGGAATGGAGAAGGCCTTTAACTTTCTCCCTACAATGCTGGGCATTCCCCCGATGGCTGAGACTGGTCTAACTCGGAACAGGCTGGGCGTGGTCTGGTCTTGTGTCATCGCCTGCTGCTCCCGAAGGAACAGGACATCCCTTTCTGTATTACCCCATCCATGAGGACTTCCAGGTACCTGTCCACAAGGCTGAATGCTAATGTTTCCTTCTTTGCCATGTCTGGAGAAAATGCTGGGAGCCACAAGGGTGGCTCCAGACTGTCACAGTTTGTCTGGGTGCACAACAGGCCTTTAAAGGCAGCTCCTGCATCAGGGATATACCATCAGTGGCAAATTGTAAGTCAGGTGAATGGTAGAATTGGACTAGAATTGAATGGAGGGGCACCATATGGGGAAGTCGTTAATAAGGTGAATTTGGTAAGATGCAGCAAGAAAACTCATCGGGCTTCACAGAGAGAAAGTCACCATGAAAGGTGGCAAAATTGAGAGAAACATATGTGATCAGCCCTGTGGGTAATCAGGTAGGTAAAAACAAGGACTGCAGATGCTGGAAAATAGAGTACAGATTAGAGTGGTGCTGGAAAAGCACAGCAGGTCAGGCAGCATCCAAGGAGCAGGAAAATCAATGTTTCGGGCAAAAACCCTTCATCTGGAATAGAGGCAGGGTACCTGCAGAGTGGAGAGATAAATGAGAGGAGGGTGGGCAATCAAGCCGGTTTTCATTCTGGTATCTGACACGTTCAGCAGAAACAGCAGCTAGGACCATAACCAATGTCACTGAGTGACCTGCTAGGCCAGGTCTAAGGGCAGTATAAGTCAGGGCCTGTGTGAAGGGTGGTGCATGAGATGCTCTTCACTGAGGTCCATGCCACTGTGGACCCATCCTCAGGTTGCACAATCCCCTATCCTTCTCGCAAATGGCCTCAAAATGCTTATGAATAGGAGCACAGTGCACTGTCTACTCAAGGACAATGTTGCGGTGCTAAAAATCAGATTGTCTGACCCACTCAGGTGAGGGCCTGAGTGCCTGTGTTCAATTGTTTTGATGCTGAAGTGCATTCTGGGTGATGGAGTCCATTCTTCCATTCAGCACCCATGTAGTTCACTACAAAGAACCACAGGAATCAACAAGCAATCAAAATACACCAAACAGCTAAAACCAGCAAATTACAAACGGCAATCTGAGAAAGCTGATCACATAAATAGATCCGGGAGGAGCTGCTCCTCCAATCACATGTCGTTACTCTCCCGTGCTTGTTGATGATGGGTTGATTAGACCAGACCAGGTAAGATTTCCCTTCTGAAAAGGCATTCAGAGCAGATGGAAAGTTAATGATAATCCTAGTCATGGTCACCATTGTGATACTCACTTTTTAAAGTTATTTTCTAATCAACCTGGTTTCAGACACACCTCTGGAACAGGTAGGACTTAAGCCATTGCCTCCAGGCCCAGACGTAGAGACACTACCACTGCACTAGAAGAGCCCTATGCTCACTTTTCAGTTCAGATTTACTTAGTTAACTGGAATCAAATTCGCCAATATTTTGTACTCTCGCTCTATGAAATAACAGCTTAAAAAGATTTAAAATGGATCTAAGGGGCAACTTTTTCAGATGGAGATTGGTGGGTATATGAAATGAGCTGCCAGAGGAAATGGTGGAAGCTGGTACAATTACAACATTTAAAAGGCACCTTGATTGGTATATGAATAGGAAGGGTTTAGAGGGATGTGGGCCAAATGCTGGCAAATGGAACTAGATTGATATGGGATATATGGTTGGCATGGACGAATTAGAGCAAAGGGTCTGTTTCCATGCTGTATATCTCTATGATGGCTGATGGTGAAATGGCTTATTGGACCCAGGTGGTGCACCAAGTAAAACCTGTGTCCCTTTAATTTGGCTAGCAGACAGTCACCATATGTCAGCTCCATTCACTGAGCTATCATGATCTTGGTTCATAAGTTTTGAGAAGATTTGTAGCTCAGGTTGAGGTGCTGGATGTAGGTTTGCTCGCTGAGCCTGAAGGTTCATTTTCAGATGTTTCGTCAGCATACTAGGTAACATCTTCAGTGAGCCTCCTGGTGAAGCATTGCTGCAGGTTGAGGTGCTGGATGTAGGTTTGCTCGTGGAGCCTGAAGGTTCATTTTCAGATGTTTCATCAGCATACTAGGTAACATCTTCAGTGAGCCTCCTGGTGAAGCATTGCTGGTGTTTCCTGCTTTCTATTTGTATGCTTGGGTTTCCTATTAGTCTTCACTGAATGGAACTGTAAATTCAGAAAATCTGTTTGTGAAAGTTGAACCAGATTTCCTTTCGACCACTCTTCGTCAGCTACGACAGCCTGAAGCTCAATGCCTCCAAGTTTAAGGGAGGCCGTTTGATTTTTTTTCAACTATTATAGGGTCTGCCAGATAGCTACTCCCTCATTTCCTTGTTCTAAAACTCAAGAGCATTAGTTGAAAGTGACTTTTATCCATGGGAAATATGGGAATGTAAAACGGAAACATTTAGCACAGTTGCATAGAAGTGTCTTAAGATTTTAATTGACAACAACCAGGGAATAAATGTGTGAGACAGAACAGAAACTGGTGCAGACACTCAGCAGGTCTGAAGGTGAAGTGTTAACTCTGTTCCTCTCTCCACAGGTGCTGCCAGACCTGCTGAGTTTCTCTAGCAATTTCTGTTTTTGTCTCCGATCTCCAGTATCTGTAGTTTGTTTTTAATGGAAAAGGGAATTTAGCTCTATTTGGTACTATCTCACCAAGATCGTGACAGCTCCGCGAATGGAGCTGAGATACGGTGACTTTCTGCTAAACAAATTAAAGTGGCACAGGTTTTACTTGGTCCACCTCGTGAGTCCAATAAGCCATTTCATCATCAGCTGTTATAGAGTCATAGAGATGTACAACATGGAAACAGACCCTTTGGTCCAACTTGTGAATGCCAACCAAATACCCTCTATCAGTCCAGTCCCATTTGCTAGCGTTTGGCCTATATCTCTCTAAGCCCATTCATATACCCATCCAAGATGCCTTTTAAATGTTGCAATTGTACCAAGAGAAATCTAAGACATAAGTGGTCTGAGTTTCATGTTACATGTCCAGGAGTCCTAGAAAAGGAGCTGACAATTTCTCCCTATCTATTCATTTCTCTCTGGCAGCAGAGTCCAAAACAAGGGGTCATAACTATAAAGTTGGCATTAAGGGTTGATGCCAGAAAGCACTTCTTTTCACAAAGAGTAATGAAAACCTCAAACTCTCTCTCCAATCACTGAGACTGATGGATTTTTGTTAAGTAGGGGTATTATGGATTATGGACCCAAGGCAGATAGATAGAATAATGATACAGGTCAGCGATTTGGAGCACAAATTAGACCTGAGGATCTGAATAGCCTTCTCCTGGTTTTTATATCCTCCACATCCAATAATAAAGCAAACAACTAATGATTTTTTAAAATCTAATTTTAATTTACCCTAGAAACTACAGAAGCGCAATTTCCACTTAGAAATAATTTTAACTTACTTTCAACAGCACTGAAACCAGTTCTAGAGCAGCATTAATAAAACTATCCTGATTCCCAGAATGATGTATTATTGTATCATTCAATAATATACTCTCAAAATAGAAGTTTGATTAAAAATAAAAACTGCAAACTTTGGCATATGTTTGCTTTTCTCTTTGCCCAATTGCAAATGTTTTCTCTTTTGCACTATGTAATGTATTTACACTCACTAATTATGATGTTTTAGCTCAATACTCAAGCTAATCAGTGTATTCTGTCTCATTGCCTTTCTCCAATTTCTTTCTTCCTCCTTAGAACACTCACTGCAGATTTTTATCGCTTTTTTTCTCTGATGTCTGCAACCATTTCCAAGTTGTGACAGGTTTCAAATAAAAAGTTTTCTTAAAACTGAAACCTCTTTCGAGAAGCTGCCCATTATTAAACCAGTCAAGGCACGGTGTGTATGAATCCGCAAAGTCATATACTTGACGTTTAACTGAATCTGTCAGCTGGGTTTAAACTGTATGTTGCACCCACCAAGATAAGTTATGAGTCACCTAGAGTCATAGCAGCACGAACAGAAACCCTTCAGTCCAACTCATCCTCGCTGACCAGACATCCTAATCTGATCTAGTCCCATCCATCAGCATTTGGCCAATATCCCTATAAACCCTTCCTGTTAATATACCCGTCCAGATGTCTTTTAAATGTTGTAATTGTACCATCCTCCACCACTTCCTCTGGCAGCTCCTTCTACACACATACCACCCTTTGCGTGAAAAAATTACCCCTCAGGTCCTTTTTAAATCTTTCTCCTGTCACCTTAAACCCAAGTACTGCACTCTAGGTTTGGACTCTCCTGGCCTGGGAAAAAGACCCTGGCTAGTTACTCTATCCATGCCCCTCATGGTTTTATAAATGATCACCCCTCAGGCTTCAACGCTTCACTGTTAGGCTGAATAACAGGCACAAATGCTATCTGAAAGGAACAGGTGCTGGCGATCTACACCAAACAGGGACTCTTGTGGTGCAGTGATAATAGCACAGTGGTGCAGTATCACCACCTCTGGACCACAAGGTCTAGGTTCATGTCCCACCTCTCCAGAGATATGCAATAACTGGTTGATTAAAAATATTTACAGCAATCAGGATGTGATGGGTTGTCCTGTCTCGCCTGTTTGAAAGAAAGCAATGATGACTGACTTAACACTGTTAAAAATCCCACACCACCAGGTTAGAGTCCAACAGGTTTACTTGGAAGGACTAGCTTTCAGAGCACTGCTCCTTCATAAGCTAGTGCTTCCAATTGACTATAACCTGATGTTGTGGGATTTTTAACTTTGTACACCGCAGTCCAACACTGGTATCTCCAAATCATGACTTAACACTGACATTTTTCATGACTTAACACCGACTCCCACAGCTACCTGGATTACACCTTTTCCCTCACTACCTGCTTCAAAAATGCCATCCGGTATTCCCAATTCCTCCACCTCCGCCATATCTGCTCCCAAGAGGACCAGTTCCACCACAGAAAATACCAGATGGCCTCCTTCTTTAGAGACCGCAATTTCCCTTCCCACGGAGTTGAAGATGCCCCCCAGCACATCTCATCCACATCCTGTACCTCCGCCCTCAGATCCCACCCGTCCAACCACAACAAAGACAGTACACCCCTGGTCCTCACCTTCCACCCTACCAACCTCCGCATAAACCGTATCATCCGCCGACATTTCTGCCACCTCCAAACGAACCCCACCACCAGGGA
This sequence comes from Chiloscyllium plagiosum, assembly GCF_004010195.1. NCBI lineage: Eukaryota > Metazoa > Chordata > Chondrichthyes > Orectolobiformes > Hemiscylliidae > Chiloscyllium > Chiloscyllium plagiosum. The sequence goes on along the minus strand of NC_057729.1, from coordinate 56,333,511 downwards.
TATATTTCCGTCCCCACCCCTTTCCACTTTCCACAAAGACCATTCCCTCTGTGACTACCTGGTCAGGTCCACACCCTCCAACAACCCACCCTCCTGTCCTGGCACCTTCCCCTGCCACCACAGGAATTGCAAAATCTGCGCCCACACCTCCTCCCTCACCTCCATTCAAGGCCATAAAGGAGCCTTCCGAACACTTCAAACCCAGGGCATCAATATGGACTTCACCAGTTTCCCCATTTCCCCTTCCCCCACCTTACCCCAGTTCCAACCTTTCACCTCAGCACTGCCCCCATGACCTGTCCTACTTGCCAATCTCCCTTCCCACCTATCCACTCCACCCTCCTCTCTGACCTATCACCTTCATCCCCACCCCCATTCACTTATTGTACTCTTGTCTATCTTCTCCCCAGTCTCACCCTCGTCCCATTTATCTTTCCATCCCGGAGACCCTCTGCCTCATTCCAGATGAAGGGCTTTTGCCCAAAACATCAATTTTCCTGCTCCTCAGATGCTGCCTGACCTGCTGTGCCTTTCCAGCACCACTCTAATCTAGACTCTTATTTCCAGCATCTGCAGTCCTCAATTTTGCCTGTTTTAGCATCAGTCACAAATTCTTATTCTAAACCTTTATAAACCTCTGATTGATGAGGGCAGGGCAGTAGATGTTGTCCATAGGAGCTTTAGCAAGGCCGTTGACAAGGTCCTTCAGGATAAGCAGATATAAACGGTGAAGTCATTGGGATCTGTGGTGAGCCGGTAAGATAGACACAGAACTGGCTTAGTCATGGAAGACAGCGAATAGCAGTGCAAGGGTGTTTTTCTGAAGGAGATCTCTGAGCAGTGGTGTTCCGCAGGGATCAGTGCTGGGAACCCTGTTGTTTGTAATACATAAATGATTTGGAGAAGAATGTAGGTGGCCTGATTAGTAAGTCTGTGGATGACACAAAGACTGGGGGAGCTGTGGATAGTGAGGAGGATTGCCAGACAATACAGCAGGATATAGGCTGGACACTTGAGTGAAGAAATGGCAGATGAAATTTAATCTGGACAAACACAGACATTTTGGGGACTTAATGAAGGAGTGAAGTATACAGTAAATGGCAGAACCTTCATTAACATCAACATATGGAGAGATCTAGGCATACCAGTCTACAGTTCCCTGAAATTAGCCAGACAAAGTGGATAAGGTGATCAAGAAGGCATATGGCATGCTCATCTTCACCAGCTGGGGCACAGGGTGTAAAACTTAGCAAGACACATTGCAGCTGTATCAAACTTTATTTCGGCCACGGTTGGAACATTGTGTTGGAACATTCTGGTCACCACACAACAAGAAAGACGTGGAGGCTTTGGAGAGGGTCAAATAAGGTTTATCAGGATGTTGCCTGGTTTACAGGGTGTTAGCTATAGGGAAAGTTTGGACAAATTTGGTTTGTTTTCAATTGAGTATCGAAGGATGAGGGACAACCTGAAAGAAGTTTACAAAATTGAGAGCCATGGATAGAATAGATAGTCAGAGTCTTTTTCCAAAATTAGAAATGTCCATTACTAGGGGACATAGGATTAAGGTAAAAGGGGGTAAGCTTAAAGGAGATGTGAGATGCAAGTTTTTTGCACAGAGGGTGGGAAGTGCCTAGAAAGTGCTACTGAGGACAGGGTAGAGATGGATGCAATAGCAATCTTGAAGCAATATCTTGACAGGTACATGAAACAGCAAAGAATAGAAGGTTACTGACCATGTAGACGCAAAAGTTTTTTAGTTTAGAAAGGCATCATGTATCAACGCAGTCTCGGTCGGCCAATGGGCCTATGCCTATGCTGTACTGTTATAGAGTCACAGAGTCATAGAGAAACACATCCTTTGGTCCAACCCGTCCATGCCGACTAGACATCCCAACCCAATCTAGTCTCACCTGCCAGCACCTGGCCCATATCCCTCCAAACCCTTCCTATTCATATACCCATCCAATGCCTTTTAAATGTTGCAATTTTACCAGCCTCCACCACTTCCTCGGGCAGCTTATTCCATACACGTACCAACCTTTGTGTGAAAACATTCCCCCTTAGGTCTCTTTTTATCTTTTCCCTCTCACTCTAAATCTATGCCGTCTAGTTCTGGACTCCCCCACCCCATGGAAAAGACTTTGTCTATTTATTCTATCCATGCCCCTCATGATTTTATAAACCTCTATAAGGTCAC